>NW_028280843.1:1517500-1785000 GCF_059751285.1 Brachycentrus maculatus
AGGACCAGATTTCACCAGATTCACTGAATATATTGATTTGCTAAGCAACAAATATATTAAAATGAAACGGTTTGATAAACTTTTTGAAAGGTGTTATAGACCCGTACTTAATACACAAAGACGATTTTCAATAAAAAGAAAATATCCAATAGACCGCGAGCAAGAGGATAATCTTCCAAGTTAGTAAAATGGATTTCTATTTTAAAACTTTGAAAATCTAAAAGTTATTTTATCAATGTTCAAATTTTCGTAGCATATCAGTACCCTGTGGCTAAGCCTTCTGACCGCCGAGTATACGTATGCGGACTAGCTGAAACCGGAGCTCTTGGGATACAAATGCCTCAAGGCAGTAATTCAGCCAAAGATAGAAGTAGAATTCGCTTGCTAGAGTTTCCAAAACGCATTCAATTTGGTGAAAAACACGATGTAAGTTTGTTTCGTTACTTGTTTATTATATTAGAGCGATCATTTGTTACAAAATTACTATTTCGAAATCATTTGATTCTAATAATTAATACAAAGTGAAGAACCGCATCACTGAAATCACTACTGTTAAATTCTTCTTCTTCTTCTTCTTCTTTTTCTTTTTGTAGATCCTAGGGATCTGTTTGTGCCTCCGCATGTCGCTCTTGGGATGTCGACTCCCAGCTATCTTTCCATCTTTTCAGAGGTCTGCCAGGGGGTCTGCGTCCTTCAGGGTTGCCTTGCAGGGCGATACGTGGAAGTCTGTCTTCTGACATTCTGTTTATATGTTCCTTCCAAATAATTATATATATGACTGTTAAATTAATAGACGTAATATCATGAGTTAATGAGATGCATGGAAGGGAATGTCTTCCTTCTCTGTTCGCTTTAACATTTAAACATAAATTAATTTAGATAGTTTTGCCCTCAATTATCGTAAGACTAGTAAAATTATACAAAATCTTCTTTTGTGTATAGGTTAGTACGAACAATTTGCATTCAAATATTTTATTATTTCTTACATATCGCTCACTCCTTTCAACGTCATATATCAAAAAATTTCAATTTTTAGTTGTCCACGTTTTCGGAATGCCCAAAAAATGTACTATATACCAGCAAAAGCGGCATATTTTCAACTTAATATTTACCCACTACAGGGCAGAAAGTGTTGTTTTTGTATTTTGAAAAAAATGTATTGTTTAATTATTTTTTTAAATATACTAAATATTCAAATGGAGAAAAAACCTTCAGGTTTTACCTAAAAACATCTGTTGTACAGTAATTAGTTCAATAAGTGGCTTGATATTTATTTTAAATACATTTATTATATTATTTTACTTTAAAAACGATCTCCTGAAAAATCAAGTTTTTTTATATATGACATTGTTGAAAGGAGCGAGTGATATGCAATATTGAAGAAAAAGAACCTCTGCCAAAATCAAGCAATAATTGTACTTAATAGGTTTTTTTTCCCTTGAATTAATATGTTTTATTAGTCTTACTCAGGGCTTTTTTTTCCATGTAACGCGGTGGAACGGCATTCCGACACTTTTTTCATGGATAATTTTGAATTTTTTTAATTTTTAAAAATCATGTAGACGAAACAATGTTTGCGCTTATTATTACAATCTATATGTATTTAATTTGTCAAAATGATAGGAAAAGTTGCCTTTAATTTAATTTTAATGGTATTTTAATATTATATGTTTTATTAAAAAGCTTGACATGAATTGAGTTCCGGGACCTTTTTTATTTTTAAAAAGCCCTGGTCTAACTACATTTAATTTCTTCCTAGGTGACTGATATTACATCTGGATATGGATTTTCTGCCTTTTCTGTGAAAAGTTCAGACTGTTACAAGGTTTTTGGAACTGGATTGAACACAGATTCTCAAATTGGATATCACGCACCTCGCCGCCTAAGTCCTTTGGAGGTTCTCCTCTACCCCGCGCCTATAGCTCTACCACTGGTCAATCCTGAAACTACTAAAGTCATCAGTCTATCTGCGGGAAGGGCTCATCTTGTCATAGTTACAGACAATGAAGGGCTTTTTACATTAGGAAACAATGCGTACGGGCAGTGTGGAAGAAAGATTAATCCTGATGAAAATTACAAGGGGAGTATGATAGTACATAAAATTAAATTGTTAGATGAAGAAAGGGTAATACAAACCCAATGTGGACAAGACCATAGGTATGTTTTCATCCAAATGCTGTAGTTTTCAATTACCACTATGTGGTATCTCCTTTCGATATTTATTATAAATTAATCATGTTTTAGCATGTTCATTACGGAGTCAGGCAGAGTATATGCCTGTGGCTGGGGTTCTGATGGACAGTTAGGAAGAGGAAACCTTGATACTGATAGTCTCATAAAACAAGTTACTGGTGATATTGAAAATGAGAAAATTGTTAAATTGTCTTGTACAGCAGACTGTATATTAGCTCTAAATGGTAAGCTCTTTTTACATGTACATTGTAATGTTTCTAAAAAGTTGACCTGTTTGCTAAGTGTAAAATTCTAATGTTTATTGTTTTGCTAGTTGCGACCTTTTTATAGCCCCGGCGAATATAGAAGGCCTTCTGTATATATACAACCCAAAAACATGCAACATTTTTCATATGTTGCTATTTCCATTTGATTTCTCAAAAATCAGGTTGTGGTTCTGTGGTTAGTGTTACGGAATCTAAGCTAAAGTTTCCAGGTTTAAGTCTACTCTTCCACAACTTGATTCAATAACGGGTGTCCAGACCTATGAAATGGAAGTGTATATAAAAAGAACATTTATATATTTTTTTAAATGTATTTAATTTTTTATATAGATAAAGGAGAAGTTTTTGGCTGGGGCAACACAGAATATGGTCAGCTCAATCATGGCAACAGTACTTTACAACAAATGAATGTCTCAAGAGCACTGAGCGTATGTAGAGGCTATGGCAAAATAATAGATATTGCTGCTGGAGGATCCTTCTGCTCAATACTTAATGGTTAATATTTACTATTTTTGGAAATCTATTTTATTTTAAACACTTTATGCATATTAAAAACCCAAACTGATTACTAACTGGCATAGTACGGGGTGCATATTCCAATAAGTTCCAGCACTAAAGGAAACAGCATTAATCAGGGTCATATTAACATGTGAATATTTATATCTTAACATGAACTGTGATATCAAATGCACCATGACATGCAAGTATAAAAGCGAGAAAATGGTGTGCGATTTTGGGGATTACTACTTAATACTAAAATCTGTATTAAACAAAAATGTCATATACATATTTAACAATTAATTTTTGCCAGATAAGACAAGTAGCAAATCCTACTAGTTATGTCCGAGGGTCAAGTGTATCTATCTCTATGTATATATTATTTTAAAAAAACATTACTTGAATAAGTCATTCCAGTAACTAATAAATTCTAATTTTCAGCAATTATTTGCATTCTATACTCTTTTTTATAAATTAATACTTATGCTATGGCATAATTATCACTTATTTTATGTTGCAGAAAATGGCCAAGTTTTTTCATGGGGGTATGGCATATTAGGGAAAGGACCTGAAGTTCAGCATAGCTTCAAACCTGTACAGATCCCTGCGACACTGTTTGGTAAAAACGAGTTTAATGTTGACTCAAAAGTGACAAGTATTTCCTGCGGAATGAGTCATATGACCGCAATAACAAACTCTGGAGACCTTTACGCTTGGGGAAGAAACAAGTATGGATGCCTGGGTTTAGGCCAAAAGAAAGATCAATTTTTTCCTCTAAAATCCTCCATCGGTGCCAAAGTAATTAAAGTTGCTTGTGGAATTGATCACACCATTTCTTTGTGTAAGCCATTTGTCTAATAAAATAGCATTTTTAAATAGTTTACATTCTTTTTAATTAATACTTTAGATTATGGAGATAAGAGGTACATCTAGACTTCTAAATCAACATTCTGCAAACCACCACTGGACCTACTTTTATGCTTATTAAAGTGACACTGGTACTCTACCACTTACCCCACCTATGAGGGATTAGAGAAAGTGTATTCAGACTAAATTACAAAACTTTTATGTTCGTGCTTCTTCTTTTATTCAGCGACAGGGCCTTTTTATCCAGTCCAGCAAGAAACTATTATACAGTTTTGTAAGTTACATTAAATGCCTGTAAGGAAATACTGAACTTATGACGCTTACTACAAACAGCAAAAAAACTCCCCGACAACAATGTGTTAACTTTATTATTGATCACATGAAGATAATTTAATATAACCCCCTGTTCACATGGAAGGCATCGCCCATCTAGCTTGTACACGTGTACAATTATACCTTACCAATTGACTTGTGTTACAATTAGACCTGTTTGTAGAGATCGTGTAAAGATGTGCAATATTTTAAAGCTATAGGTTGAAACACAGAATTGTTACGGCGCAATATTTTTGAAAACTTGACCTATGACCCCAAGCGCCCGCTAGAGGGCAGAGCAGGGGTGCACGCAGGAAATATTTAAGCAGAGACCCAAGCCCTTTTTGAGATTGATAGACTGAATACACTTGTTCTTGTGCTGTCATAGCAACCTGTTGATTAAACCGACTGATTACCAATATGTAACTCGTAATGGAATAGTCATTAGTTGGTGTGTGTATACAAATGACAGTCGTTAGTTAGTTTCCATGTGAATAGGGTAATACTTCAGGAGTCTTCTAAATCAGTGATGTAGAAAACAAGGGTTTAAAATTTTTGCATGATTCTAAAGTTCTTAAAATGTTTTTCACTTATTGACAATTAAAAAAAAACATGTTTATACAAATGGTTCTCAAACTTACAGTAGTCTTAAAAGAAAACAATTCAAACCACTAATCTAGAACAGCATAAATATTATAGTAAAAAAGCAATATGAACCCAAGTCTTTGTCTAGTGGCCCATATAACCACTTTGTTATGGAGATCGATAAAGCAATATTAAAGTATAAAAATTGGCAGGATACGAGTATTGTAAATAAAATGGGTCGGGTTGTGGTCCCATGGTTAGTGTCGCGGACTCTCAAGTCAGAGTTTCTTGGTTTGAACCCACTCTACCACAATTTAATACCTATTTTTAATAATGAGCCGCACACAGAAATAGTATGAAAGTATTTTTGTAAATAGTAACACAATTATATTATTTCGAGAAATAAAAATACTTTGTGTTTTGATCCACTCGCATTTTTATTAACCAACTAGTTTCGGCAACAACCTGTTGCCCTCTTCAGTGTTTAATTTATGACTGACTAAACCCTGAAGAGGGCAACAGGTTATTGCCGAAACTAGTTGGTTAATAAAAATGTGAGTGGATCAAAACACAGAGTATTTTTATTTTTCGAAATAATATATCAATATGATCCACAAAGTTAATGCTTTCAATATTCAAAACAAGTAACACAATTTTTCTTTTAATTAAAAAAAAGATATTTGAGATAGTACATTTATTATTTTACACGTTTTATTATCCTAAATTACATAAATTATTGTTGAACACTTTCATTCCTTTGAAATGTAAAAAAACAGACAAGTTTTTTTTGTAACAAGTCTGTTTTTTTACAGCTAATGTCATTGTTTACATTCTTCGTGAAAAGGCTCCAGTGTCCTGAAATCTCTCCAAGTAGGCGGCAAGGCATTGTGCAAGTGGTTCCCGCACCTCTTGCAAGCTTCACTGAACAAGTTGATAAAACTATGGAACCAGGTCATGAAGGAGCGCACGGCCAGTTCGGGGAGGGTTGGGGAGTAGAAGTGCAACATGGCAGCGTGTGCATTCTCCGTCACTTTCCGGAACACCTGATGTCGAGATTCAGTCCAGAGGTCCAGGGCCTCGCCGTGCCCTTTCACCACAACCCACTCTATCATGAGCCCTTTAAATGCCACCACAGCTTTTAGCACATGACCCAGACTTATCTGAACCACTGCGTTAGTCGCAAATGGCCGTGAAACTGTTATTTTCATGTCATTAAACAGTCTATCTATTGTGTGTATTACGTTGTCAACATTCTGAGGAGGTACATTGTGGCTACTAGTCTGAGTCCTTCTTCTTTTAGCGCTGCTCGAATTTATATACGATCTCTTCAGCGAATTTTGACTTAGTAATGCTTGAGCTAAACCGCTATACTCGTGAACTTTGTCAGTCCATTTGTAACTGCTGACCAATTTCGTATACAACGCTTGTCGTTCCTGAGTAATCTCTTGGCTCAAAAACGTTGTGTTACCCAAATTAAATGGTCCCGGAGGAGCAGTTAAACTACCGATAGCCTGTTCTGCATCTCTTAGATTGATATTCACATTACTCAATAATTCTTGTAGCTCTATCAGGAATTTAGTTTCTCTGCCATCTTCGCCGTGATCCGCCCTTACGCCATTTCCCAATGTATCGAATACTTGTCCCACGCTGGATCTTAATGCTCGGATTGAGTTTAAAGCTATATTGAGCTGATCGATACTGACAGGTAAAGCCATTTCACTATTCCGCAAACTATAATCTTGTAAAAGTGTACGTTTATAGTGCCATTAAATTATTTCTAATTTTTTACCCAAAAATATTAAAACAAACCATAATCTCTGTCGGAACTTGACTACTAAGAAAAAATCGATATAAGAATACAAGTTCGAAATAAGACGCCGCAAATAAAAACGTCAATCCACAATTGACCGCAGATAAAAATTGAAAATAATAACTCATGCTCATAGACAATAAGCCTTGACGTAGTCGAATTTCGCCGTTAGAGAGACGGTGGCGATCTTCATGATTTGGCTAAAACATCCAAGATGGGTGAAAAGCCATTAAAAAGAAGAAGAAATAAGCTAAAACAACCATGGGTGAAATGGTGAAATGTGATGGGTGAAAAACCATTGAAAAAAAGAAGAGAGAAGATATTTATGATTTGTTCCCTAAAAAAATGATTAGCCGTTTCGGTGACATCCCTTGGTCACCCAGGTCACCAGATTTTTTTCTGAGGGGATACTTCAAAAGTAAAGTGTATGAAATCAACCCCGCGACATCTCTGCCCTAAAAGAAAATATCGTTCGCAAAGTTAGTGGCATCCCGGCGTCAATTCTCTAGCAAGTGAAACAAAATATTCTGAGGCCAGATTCCGAGAGTGTTCCCGACGAGACGGTTTACATATAGACGAAATAATTTTTGACAAATCAAATCCGTACTTCCTCTTCTTTGTAATAGTTATTGAAATTAATTTTTATCATTTGAAATTTATTTATTACTCAAATTCGATATCCTAATTCTGCCACCGGACACACTGTATTTTCATTCTTTGATAAATTAATTTGAGAGAGACTTAAATATACTCCTTTATCATATGACGAGAAAGATTTTTTTAAGTACGAAATGATAGAATAAAATTATGTTTTTTTGTAATTGATTTTTTGTAATTTTTCAAAATACCGACAGGCAATCTGCCTGTCATATTCACAGATCAACCATTTAGATCATAATACTAGTATATAATCTTTGATTTAGATATTAGTCTATGTACTAGTATATAATCTTTGAGTCTATGGTTAGTCTGTAAAAATGGCAAATAGACACATTGACAGCATGTCGTTTGTCAAACCTTGATTCGTGTATGGGATCGATAAAAGAAAACTGCTAAGATCTAGATGAAATATGTCAGAGCCTCTTGAAATTCCAAAGGAAATTGAAGAAGTCAAGGATTCCAAAAAAATTGACGAATCTACTCTCGAAAAGTTTGTATATATTTCTGACTAAAATGTTAATTCAATAAAATTTTGCTGCTGTTAAGTAGTATTCACCTTATTTTTAATGTACAGTATAATTTTATTTTATGCTTGTAAGTTTGTACAAATAATCACTTATATAAATCGACATTTTATCTTGTAGTAAACTGTAAAAATATGTTTTCTTATTTTAGATTAGCTTTGGAAGAACTACTTAGAGAAGCCAGTAGAGGAGCTATCAGAGCAGAAGCAGTAGGTCCTTCTGGGTGGTTAAAGAGTCAGTTACCTACAACAAACAAAACTTTCTTGAAAAATACTCTCAGACACGCTGTCAGTTCTAACAATTACCGATTTAACAGAGCAAATAATCGAGAATCAGGTTACGGTATAAAAAGAGAATCTGACGATAAGTATAAGAAAAGGAAGAAAGAAAGTAGATCCGAAACACACAAAAGTAAATAATGGAGATTCGAAGTATCATGCGGATTAGTAATGGGGAGGAATTACTTAATCCTGCAGAAAAAAGAAACCTTGTAACTGATCAAATTTCACACCTGCAAAAAGAAATTAAGTGTTTTCTCGGTGATGGTCATATTGATATAAGCAGTATTGTGGGGAGATGTCAAGATAAACTAGAAGCTTCAGAGGCTTTAATTAACGAAATTTGCGTATGCCAGAATCACATAGAAGGGGAAGCTTTGCAAGATATCCTCAACTCAACCCTGGAACTCCAAAAAATATCATCCAATTTGGAAGAAACTAACTTCAGTCTCAATATAATAGAACAGTTGGCAACTTGTGACACACAATTAAAAGTGTTTCATGAGCTCAAAAGAGATAACCAACTCAACGGTGCAGTCACTACGTTGTCAGGTTTAACCGATCTGTTGAATCATCCTGTTGAAGGTTTAGAGGCTTTAGGATTATTTAAGCTGTTGAAAACAGATTTAGTACTATGCTGGGAGCAGTTATTAAATGATTTATCTGATTTATGGAGTACATTCCTTCATTGGTCAGATGTTGTTATTGATGATAAGAAAATTATCACTATTAAGTTTAACAACAGTACAATGAAAGGCGAAAATGAAGTACTCGATGCACTTATCACTTCAAAACAGATTCATATGGAAATGAAGACTTTTTCTAGCTTTTTATTAAAACATGTAATGAACCCCATAATTCATACTAACACGGAGCTAGAATATTCTCCAGATGATTCAGAAACCTTAAAGATAATTGTACCATTGAATTATAAATCTTTACCTCATTACAAAATTGTCTTAAAAAATTTAAAAGTTCTGTTTAATTTTTTAAATATTAACTTTGATTACATTTTACCTGATGGAACTACTTTGCTCGGATTACTGGGATCATTGGTCTGTGTGGACTTCAGCGATACTTTAATTAAAGATTGCCTCGTCCATACTATACCCAACTGTATTAGTGAACTGCAGGATTATGGACAAGTCACGTCTCAAGTTGAAGACTTTCAACAATTTTTGGCGAGTATTAACTTTTTTGAAACGGACAACTTTTCAATATTACAATATGCAAATAATGTAGATGTTTTGTTTGCAAATAAAACTAGTCAATATTTTCTGGAAAATGCCAGGAATATAATTAAGAAAGACCTGGATAGTATAATGTCAGTCGGAACAGATGCAGAGTCAATGGATATTGAGAATACGTTAAAAGATATTCCTTCAGCTGCTGACTATTTGGTTACATTTGCAAAAGCCTACGATTCGTCCCCATTTTTATTTACAAGATGTGCCGTGTCCCGATCTAGCCAAGAACTCCTTGATCTGGTTGTAGTAATGATGGAACAAGCTGCTCAAGCTTCGGAAGTTTGTGCCAAACGTCTGTACTACACGGCTAGAAATGTATTTGAGCTGTATATTGCTGTAGTGCCCCTTTATTTTAAAACAACACTCGATTGTATGCCTCAACAAGTAGGTTTGTATATTTTTATTTTATTTTATTCATATTTTATTTTTATTTTAAAGCACTCTTTCATACACATATATAATTTTAAATAATAATTTTTCTAAGCGTTATTTTTTAATTCTTATACAAAATATATGTTCTTTGAAAGGTGGAGACTGACCGGAGCATTTCGTCGTAACGTAACACGTTACGATGCGAGCATTCAGGCAGTCAGTACACCGAGCCAAGCGCTCCATCCATAGTTTCGGATGCTCGCCGCGAGCGATGTTACGATGTTATGTTACGACGAAATGCTTCGGTCTCCGCCTTAATATGAGTATTTAAAATTGAGATATTGTTTGAGTAAAAGAGTTAATATATCATTAAGAAATATCATTAATCTCATGATACAGTACATATGAGCTGACAACAGCCATCTTTGTCGGATTGAGAAAGGTTTTTTGGCAGAGGCCCTTTTATTTGGACGTATGGTAATGTATAAATTACTCCTAAACGGAGAAAACCCAGATTTCTGAACAAGTATTTGGACACACTCAAAATCTTGTGAATTCAAATAGCTGTTTCACAACAGGGAAATAATAGCTATTGCTTGTCCAACTCCATAGTCTAGTTACTAGACTCTAGTAGTTAGCATAACCTAACATGCATTCTTAGTTTCAATTCCAAATAAATTAATATTAAAGATTTTTTCCTTATTTTTACAGCACTGTTTCATAACAATTGTATGTATTTGGCACATTTTCTTTTGACATTTGGACCGAGATGGGCATTTCAATTACAAAATAGACAAATTGACTACACAATATCGTTTTGTGACCAAGTGAAGGAATTGCGTGATCTCGCAGCGGAAAAACTTCTAAGTCACATGAGAATGCAAAGAAAACAAATTCTGGACACAATCAGATCTTCAGGTTTGGTATTTACTTGATGTTATAGGATAATTAATTTATAATGCAATGTTAACACATTTCGGACGGGTGTTTTTTACGCCTGCGGACCGCTGGCGACGGGATTTTCACGGGATCATTTTGTACATATTGTTTAGACCTTTACAAAAAAATTGGTACACAGTATTAATATACAAACATTAAATAATTCCTTCTTTTTTGACTTTGAAATGAGGTCAGCGCAGAAGGTAAAAATACCCTTCCCATCCTTAAGCATCAATCGACCGAAACGGGTAGAAATACCTTTCCCGTCCTAAGTGTGTTAAGTAAATGTTCATTTCAATATAACTTCATATTCATCTGTATACAATAATGCAATGTTGACAATGGTCAACATTTTACTGTAAAAAAAATTAGCATTAAAAAATTTACAGCAAAATGAAATAATTATATCTCAGAAAAATGTAACTGCCTTCTCTAGGACGGACTGTTACTGAAATACATACTCTTCACTGTCACCAAAAGTAGTTATTCGTTTACCATTATTCATTTTATTATTCTTGATAATACATATCCATTTTGAAAATATTTTAGATATAAATTATATCGCAACGAAGGATTTTTTAAGTGAAAATGCTGAAAAGAGTATTCGACAATGTTTAAGGCAATTGCAGTTACTCAAAACAATATGGATTGGAATCTTACCCCAAAATGTATATAAAAGGTTTGCATTGTATTTCAATATTTTCTCTATAAAATTTATATAAGGTAAAATAATTTTAACTGATCTATTATTTGGCAAATATTTATAATTTTTTTCTTTATGTATTTTTTTGTTTTTTCATTATATGTAGTGGTAAATTGTACCAGACTACAATTTACCATAAAAAGTTTTATCATTATTTTGTTTAACTAATAAATATACTTGAATTATCCTTCACACTTAAAATAATATATTGTTTAATTTTTTGTAGGCTAATCACTTGTCTTGCAAACATATTTGTTAATGAACTTGTTTCAAAAGTTCTTATACAAGAAGATATTACTGCTGATGTTGCATCTCAATTATCAGAAATCTATGCAATAGTTTTAAATAGATTACCTCAAATATACCAGGTAAACATAACACTCGTCATATGTTACTCTTATTATATTCATGTTTGCATATTTATAAATACTCATATTTAATTTCTACATTTTACTTTTTTTTACAGAATGAACGAGAAATTCTCACCCATGTCACACTTTGGGAAAAATTAAGTGAATTAATTATAGTACTGCGAGGAACTTTAGCAGACATTGAACAGAGGTGGTTTAATGGCAATGGTCCACTCGCTTCACATTTCAAGCCAGAAGAAATGAAAAGACTTATCAGAGCACTATTCCAAAACACAACATTTAGAGCCAGTGTACTTTCTAAAATAAAATAATCAACTGATATTTATTATTGGAACTAACTTACATTAGTAGATCCTGATACATAGTAGGATACAGTAGTGTATTTTTCTCCAAACAAACTCACTTACTTATTTTGATAGAGAAAAGTTCTTTATGTGTATCCTTATTTCATCATATATATAAAATTTAAAGTAAAGCATAAGAGATGAAATGTTCTACTAATATGAATAAAGGTCTCATTCATACGAACCGTTTTATCGTCATATCCCAAGAACTATAACCTGTCGATGCATTCTCTTTGTAGAGATGTCCAGTGATGTAAAATATGTATGTAAAAAAATATAGTCATAAATTTGCATTTTCCGGCAATTGTGTCACTGTGCCACAGTGCTTCATTTGTAGCACTTATAAAAACAAAGACGAAGTCGGGGTAAATTATATGGATAAATTAAAAAAATGTATCCCGCATTTATTCATAGAGAAGAAAAAAAGAAAATTATAATAGAGTGATTGTGTGAGACATGAAAGTAAGTGAGAAGCAAACGGATTGAAACTACTGTATACTGATGCAAAATTGTTGTATACTTAGAGTAAGAATATGGTGGGAGAAAGGGATAGTAAAACGTACTTATAGCAGACATCCAGCGGTAGGGTATCGATTGCGCTAGCAATCCTACTGTTCAGAACTGCTGTTTTTGTCTTGCAACCTCTCTCTATTGCTAGCGGAGTTGTTACTTTGGTTCACTCCTGTCCTCAGGTTGTAAATCTGAGGACAAACTTCAGTAAAACTCTAAGATAACAATACTCTTGAAGCCTCTGATAAGGGCCGTTACCGTTACTGACAATGGTTGTTAAGAGTGTCAGCAGTCTGAAATTCATATGGTGATCAAGTCCAATTCTTAATCCGGTGGGCTAGCAAAGGTTGTGTGAAGCAAAGTAAAAAACAAATCTAAATAAACTGCTGGGTCAATTGAAGAAGCGAAGCAAAGATAGGAAACTGACAGAAACTGATTTACTTTAGACACACGCAAAGGCTCACCGCCAGCCAACTAGAGAGAGAAAGAGAGCGATCCTACGCTGGATCATCCCCCTTCCCCCTCGCACTAACTAAAAATAATAATGAAGATCCCCTCGGGATGGTGAGACGTCATTTGCTGTTCGACCATCACACCGACAACATGTTGTATAAAACAAAATAATATATTTTAATGTGTATGTGTGAATGACCGAAGCTATTCGGATCGCAGGGTGAATCGGATGAAACTTAGTTAATATCAAGTGATAAATCCTTGTATGGATACATGTAGATGTTTACTATCTTAGCAAAATTACCAACTGCAAAAAACTTGATCCTCGTATTATTTAAGAATAAATTAACAAATTGTGTAAATGTATTTATTTTATTTATTTAAACTTCATGTACAGAAAATAAAAAGTACATTGGCGGGCTTATTGCTAAAAAGCAATATCTTCCAACCGACCAAAGACGGACTAGTGATATTGATCAAAACGTTTGATACCATATATAGCCGTTTGCAATCAGTGGGCAGATAGTACTTGAACATTTAAAAAAAACATAAATTACAAATTGACATTTAAAAAGAAACATAAATTAACAAAAGACGATAATAAGGAGGGCAAAGGAAGAAGGGAGATTAGGGAAGGAGGTAGAGGGAGGAGGTTTGATCGACAGTTAGGATTCTAATGACAGATAGTAATGTCTCAGACGTTTTTAAAAGTTAATACATATTATTGTCTGATGTAATAGATTTTATCAAAAAACTAAAAAACAATTAATTAACAATTAGACAAAAAAGTATTCTAGGATTCTAATGATAAATAGGTAGAATTCGGTAGCAAGTTTAAAAAAGAGAGGAGGGGTCAGGGGAGGAGGAGATGGACAGTTAGGGTTCTAAGGTAAGATAATGATGTTTCAGGCGTTTTTTGAAGGTTAAGATAGAAGGTGCATTTTTTACATGTAGAGGTAGTTCATTCCAGAGTCTAGCCGCTTGGACAGTAAAGGAATTACTGAGGAATGCTTTGTTGTGGCAAGGAATGGAGAGTGTTCTCTCTTGGGAAGAGCGAAGCGATAGACCATGATCAGAAAGGTAAACGAAGTTTTCTACAAGATAAATTGGTGCACTGGGGTCGTGAAGAATGTTATATAGTAGGGCAAGAGATTGTGAATTTATGCGTTGTTTAAAATGAGGCCATTTTAATTCAGTGCGACAGGGTGAAACATGGTCATATTTCCTTAAGTTAAAAATAAAGCGAATACTATGATTCTGAAGTGTAAAGCCAGGTGTAAAATTTTGCTTCAAAATATTAGTTTTAAAAAACTAGCATTGCATTTTTCTATGTCGCCCCGTTGCTTGTAGTGGCCATCTCCATAGTGGACAAAGGTTTTATTATAAGTGTTACTGCTAACGGTACTGGAACACTTTTCATTAAGAAGATGGAAAAGCGCAAATGAAGACAATCTTTTATTTATTAAAAAATCACAAAGTTATAAGAACATAGGGTCACAAATATATCGAAAATTACAAACTTATTAAGGCGAGAAGAACAAAGCGACACCAATATAAAAACAGAGCGAGCGCGGCGTATACACGTTTTGAATATTATTTAATCTGAGCACACAAAAATTAGTCCCCCACCCCTTATATATGATTTTAAAGGAGCTACACGTGGTGGGGACAATATTATAAACAAAATATAAGTCGATGAACTGCGTCTCTTTGTTCTTCTCGTGTACATTTATTAATACTATTTTAATACATAAATTATTCTGAAAAATACACAGATTTTGGCCGAAACAATAAGATATTAAATGATAAAAATACACAAAGTGAGAGTTCCGCGCCTTACGTCGGCAACAGTACTATTCCATGATATTCACTCTTCGCTGCTCAGTACTATCGTTAACGCCAACATTATCTATATAATGGGAAGGTACTTATTCTACCTCCAAAGTCATCTATTAATTCTACCAATGTAAAATTAAGCATTATATAAGGTTTTACTTTTCTCTCTACGTGTTAAAATGTCTAATAAATGTGATTTTAAATGGTTTTATTACTATTCATTTCTGAGATTGGCTTGTTGAAGACGGGATATTTGACAGCCTGTAGCTTATTTTTCTTCAAACCCAGGTAATATTCAACGTAATTGAATTTTTTTCTTAAATAATTTTTTTTAAATAAGATTTTCTTTGAAATAAATTTATGGTTTTGAGAATAAAAAAGATATTGAAAGGTAAGGAGTGTGATTGATGTTAACTTAATATGGTTAAAAATAGAAATTCAATAGGTCAGTTGTTTTCTGTGAAATATGCATTAATAATATCAATCCATAATTTAAACAGCAATGCGCGTTAGCGAGGTGCATTTCTGCCACATGTGGCAACAGACGTTAAGTGCGTCCCTTAAGGGTATCACCTTGCCGATATAATGTAATAATGATGTAATCTGTATTCATTACAATCCCTTAGCCTTCTTAAGAATCAGTGACTCCAATAAAAATATAAGAATGGTATTAAATAGACAATAACGATCCAAGAACATATTTTCGTTCAAACCCTTATCCGCACCCCAATGGTGCATAGGGCACTGCATCATATAAACGCAGTGTTATCTTGATCATTAACACATGAAGGAAAGGTGATCAGCCCTCCGCTTCAGGTACCAGTCCAGGGTAATATTGAATAAATATTAGAGTGAAAAATCACTTATATTTATTTGACCTCCCCTGGGGTATACTGAAACAATTAAATTTTACCGCAATACAGAGTGGTAACCCAAACACACCAGCCTCATCCGTATCTCCTACCAACAGGGAAACCAGAGACTTCAGAGATACCATCATATTGGGTGGCGAAAAGAGGATAAAAGCAAAGTTTCGTTAGAACCATGCTAGTGGAATTTGAAGTTGGTCGGCAACATCGCCGGAAAGAGCAAGAAGACCACGATCAATATCTACAGTCGGCCATCCACAAAGACGAGGAGCTCAACGATACACAAGAAGTCGTTATAATACGTCGCCTCCTTTACCGCCCTCCCCACTATCATATCATTATACAGATTTTTATAAGCACCCTTTAGATAATATTTTACGAAAATGACCATATAATTTACCCTAAATAAAAATTATTTTACCCACTTCAGATTTTTTATTATAAAAGGTACATTTTATTTTGAATATTGCTTGAGTTATGTAATAATAACAATAATTATGTTATATTATATGGCACAATTTTTGTGTTTAAAAAAAAAACTTTTCTAATTTAAATTATTTACAAAGGTAAGTACTTTAAATTCAAATCATTTTGTTAATTTATTATATTATTGAATTCCAAAAAACACATAATAGTATTTCCATAAATATGTTATAAGAACTATTTTAGCATTAAGTAGATTTAAAAATGTTTTAAGCTTGTAGGCGTTCGTATTATTCTAGCGTACGCGAACGTGGCAAAGGATGGCAATAAAAGTGAATACGTAGAGAAACGTCAGCTGCACAGGTGTTGAAGTCAGGCATTATTTCGACTCGGCGGCTTTTCGATATTTCACGGGCTCTGCAATAACCTATATTGAATAAGTTTATACCTTCCCATACTTTTGTAAGTATTTAAATAAGCTTTACAATAGAATATATCTGTTTTTTATCACCCGCTAGCCGTGTAATTTTATTTTCAATCCACACAGTTTTATGGGTTATCAAAACTTACAATTATTCTTTTTTATTACAGAAAATGAATTTCTTTGGAGTCGTAGCCGTGCTATTTGCGTTGACAAGTTCAACTTTCTGCGATGAAGATGTTTCAAAAGCCCGCTTGTTGGTATCGAAGCAAATTTTAAATAAATATTTAGTTGAAGATATGGACATCCTTGTCAAGTACACTCTTTATAACATTGGAAATAGTGCCGCAGTCAATGTACAGTTGGTTGACAACGGCTTCCACCCTGAAGCATTCACTGTTGTAGGAGGAGAATTAACCGCTTCCATTGACAGAATTCCCCCTCAAACTAATGTTTCTCACGTAGTAACTGTGAGGCCCAAAAAGTACGGATATTTCAACTTCACAGCTGCTGAGATCCAATACAAGCCTTCAGAAGATGCCACAGAGGTGAGTTAATTAATATCTCAAATATAATATAATTTAACAATGTAGGTCAATTAACATATTTATAGAACAAAGCTCTTAGCCTGTTTTTATCCTTCAAGTTATTCATTTAAAATATTACCAACCAATTTATTTAAACTCTCATAATTTATATTGAGTGGTGTAGAGAGGCCATTACTAAGTATTGCTTGAAAAAAATATTTTTTCTTAATATTCAACACCTACTTTCACTCTTATATTTATCTATAATTTTTTTTTTAATTACCTAACGTCCAAGTGACTCTGAAATCTAGCTACGGCTTATGCAACACCGCTTATCACGACCCTACTCAGGCTTCAAATTTTAAAGTTTCATAGCCTATGCCTACTCTTTAGTGGATACTCTTTATGTTTAAAGTTACTATAATTTCATGTATTCATGAGTGAAAATTCTAGGCAAAAACACGCGCTAATTATTTATTTTTATGTTCAATTAATAGTATTTGTACATACTATTAATTGAGATTTATTATAAGTCTCAATGTAAATGAGTAGAAAATTATGACAGCACATAATGACATCCATTCTAGAATACCATTTCTGTGACTTCAGACTCCATAAACACAGTGGAGCGGTGCAAAGTAAAAGAAATGTCACAAATTTAATTGTTACCACATGCCACATTGGTCTTAATAGTAAATTTTAAATGCCCAAAATGTCAATTAGAGTGAATGACGCATCACCTGAAAACTTGATGGATTCATATGTTCGCTCGGCTTCCAATACTACAAAGATGATATAAATACGATTTTACAGGAGGTTAATGTTCTATGTAGCGATCTTCAGTCGCATAAAATAATGCATGTGTGATACGTAATATTATTTGAAAAAAATATAGCACATTTGTGTGTTTTGACAGAAGACAATTTGCTTTTAACCAATTCTTGGTACTTTTTTCTTACTGGTTTCAAAAAGTACCTTTTCATCTTCAGGGATGAATATGCACTTATGCATTCTTGAAGATGACAAGATAATTTCGAAATCAGTTGGAATGAATTTGAGTTTTATTTTATAAAGTTTATAAATTGTGCCACAAAGTATCAGCAAAAATATTAAAGAAAATGTTATTTTCACTGTCAAATATATCGTAGTCATACAGGAGAAAGTGACCAAGTGCATATTTTACAAAAACGTAATCATTGACTATTTCATATCTTACTAGCTTAATATTGCCCTGAAAAAAAACCCAAAGGATTTTGAACTTGGAAGTATAAAATATAAACTTGTTAAAAATGACTAACTGCATTGGTGCTTATTTTCTTGCCAAGCAAAAGTTACTTAAATGGCCCTCCTGAAAATTTTACGTTTGATAGTTGGCCACTTTCTCCTGTACGACTACGATATACGTAAAATGAAAGTAATTTCAATAAATCAATATGTATTATTTAAGCTTTTAAAGAAATACATATAACAAATAAATAAGCATTGATCAAAAAGTGGAAAGGATTTTCGTTTCTCATAATACTCAAGAATTTTAAGACTAAGGATAAAAAAAAAATCAAGCTTGATCTTTTTTAATGTTTTGCTGATTGAATATAAAAAATTAAAAAATATAACGAATAGTGAATTTTATGTTTTTGTTTTTCAGTTCCAATTTGCTGTTAGTAGTGAACCAGGCGAAGGTGCCATCGTTGCCTTCAGAGATTATGACAGGAAGTTTTCATCTCACATCCTCGACTGGGCAGCCTTTGCACTGATGACTCTGCCTTCTCTCGCCATTCCCTTTGGATTGTGGTACTCTTCAAAGAGCAAATATGAAAAATTAGGCAAATCGAAAAAGGCGCAGTGAGAGTCATATCCCATTACAATAGTTTCTATTAATAATTTCATCGGTCGGTCATCTGATCGATTTCATTCATCGGAGAACTGTGATTTCGTTGTGAGTAGGTTCCTCTCATCATCATGTTGTTTTATGTAAATTATTGCTTATGAGTTGAATAAAAGAGATTTTTTACAATATCTAGCGTGTAGTATTTCTCCTCTTCGACAATATCCAAGTCATTTCAAAATATGTCTATTTGGCTGGCAATCCAGTATTTCTTGAACTGGATACTATGTTTCAAATGCAATTTTAACACCAGGGTGTGGAGTCGTCAAATGTGGAACCAACTTTCACTCCTACTACTGAAATTCCCATATGCATGATTATATGTATTTTTTACTTTGACCCTTATTCACATTCAATGGTGTATTAAGTCCTGCATTGGATAACGTGATGTTAGTGTGATGGGTAATTACTTGGAGGAAAAGTCATTACAGGTAGTTTAATTTATTTACGTATATGTATGTATAAGTTATTACGTTACGGATAAGTCCCACACTTCATATAGCAATACGGGTACAGTAAACAGTGCACTACTACTGTCCGTTCATATTTATTTTACCTCTGATTTATTTTATTTTATTTTATTTATACTAAACATATTTATTTTATTAATATTCAATAAATATATAAATAAAAACTTAACAACTAGAGGTAAAATAACTGTAGATGGGGTTCACGTAGGTGGGGTTGGAAAAATTTTAATTTTAATTTCGTAGAAAATTGTTTCAAATCAGTATATTTGTTTCTTCTTAAGAATAATTAATCAACAAAAAAATTTGGAATTGAAGTACACACTTTAACCACTTAACAGCTGAATTTTGGTGAGAAAATTCACCGCTGCAAGAAATCATCTCTAACAAGTCAAAACAAGACTGCCCGAACACCGCTCGGGTTACCCAATAAAAAACAGTACGCAAATATACTTAGTTTAGGCAAATCACTACCGGAACATGATTTGCCTGAACAGTGCTGGGCTCGTCAATGCAATACAACATCTGTTGTTGCAAAATAAGTTATAAATAAAATAAAAAATGCTCATATTTTGAAGGTCAAATGCAAAAAGAGAACAGTGGAATTTTAGGTAATCGTGCAATAGTTTTAGGATGAGGAATAAGTTCGTAGAGTTTTATGCTTTAGTATATTTATTTGGAATACCTATTCCTGCCCTATGAAACTGAAAAATGAAAAAAAAAGCCTGGGTGAGACAAAAAAAATAAAGTCGCCTTCAAATTGCTTTTCAACATCATGCCTGCTACAAGTGGACACCAGGATTTTTTTTGTACTGAATTATCACAGGAGATGAGAAATGGTGCATATTATGTCAATGTAAAACAAAGAAAAGAGTGGGTGGCTCCAAGAGATACGCCGAAGTCGAGAGTTAAGCAAGACCTATTTTTTTATTTTAAATTATTTTGCACTATACAACATAATATAAATACAAATACAAAAAAAGATCCCACAAAGGCATGGCCTGTGTGTGGGTATACAATATAATTTAGGTCATAGTAAAGGGTACTGGCAAGAATACAATACATATTATAAGAAGTAGAACTAGAATAAAAGTGTTAATACAAAATACTTCGACTTGAAAAAAAAAACTGAAAACCTCCACCTAAAGATGACCATGATCTGCGTTTGGTGGGACTGGAAGGGTATGGCGATGCACAAGAGAAACAGTACAGTCAATACCTTCATATTTCCCAACTGCACCGCGTAAATTAGGTAATTCAGCTGACGAGATCCGATCGACCATGCTAAACTATTCTTTAACAACGCCAGGCCCCATGTTGCACAAGTCGTCGAAGCCGCACTCCAAGACCTCGAGTGGGAGATTCTTTAGCATCAGGCATACTCTCCAGATTTGCCGCAATGCGATTACCACCTGTTCTGCTCAATGTCGAACCAAATGAGGGTTTGTACCTTCAATGATGAAAAGGATCTCAAAAACTGGCTCAACAACTTTTTTGACTCCAGGTCGCGCGATTTTTGAGGAAACTGGTTAAACCAATTGCTCAAGAGGTGGGAGCAGGTTGTAAACAGCCTCGACGCATCTATTTTTGATTAATTTATTATAATAATTTTTTTTTTTGTGCAAACAATTTTTTTTTATTAAAACGCTACAAACTTATTTCTCAACCCAATATATAACCCATTTATAAAGTTAAAAAATGAAATACATTCCCAAATCAATATTCCCCTTGGATGTTAACATTGCTTCATTAGTTTGTCTATAATATAATTATTTCATAGGTATTGAAATCAATACACTGATAATTTAGGAAACACTTAGGTAGGGAAGATAAGATAAATGTTAAATGTGAATAATGAAGACATATTGATCAAACAAAAAGCTTTATTAATAAAGTACACAATATAACTACTACATACATTATGTTTAGATATTATGTTGGAATTTTTAAACCCCTATGAAGACACATTGTAAAACAATCTGAGCCTCTTCAAAAATAAAAACTGTGTAGCATTCTTTTTTAAATGATAGGAACATAAAGCAGATTTATTGTGTTTGATTTAAATACAAAATACAATGAAGACTATCGAAAAACGTAGAACCATTTTTTTACATTACATTTTTTAAAGCTAAGATATTAATTATTTCATGTGGAATTTTTCTTTTTTCAATGACTTATTTGAATTTTATAAGTATTTAAAAAAATTGACATAGCTTTTAAAAAGTATTTTTTTTTATTAGTATGTATTTTTAATAAATCATTCTGATATCACATAAAGGTAAACTAAACTCTATTTACATTAGATATTTATATAAACTACATTAAATAATGCTAAAAGCTAAGGTGAATAGTACCTAATTGTAATAATATTGGTATCACAAGTATTGAAACAAAATTGAAATATGAATTTTAAATATTTAAGACCGTCACTTGCCCTTGAATCGTATATCATTTTTATTATTATGTTAATATTCATTTGATTTGTATGCTCCTTGTATTTTAATAATTCACAGTAAAGAAAAAAAATGCTTGATGAAATTTGTGAATATAATTGAAAATGTGAATAATTTTATTCTACCCAGTTAATTTTAAAATTAATTTAAATAGACTGGCAATTTGTTATTTATTATAACAAGGGCAGTAAAATTTATTTATTCATTATGTCAATAGTGTCATAGTAATTAATAATAAACTTTCAATTTATTAATGAATTCAATTTAAAAATTCATATATCATTGATTTAAAAAGTTGTTTATTGAACAGTACCAAATTTTACATAGATACAAATGTGAGCATAGGATAAAAAATCACTGATTTAAAAAAATTTCAATGTAATTCTTCAACAGTTAATTTAAAAAAATCTTTTCATAAATTTGTAGCCTTTATTTTTTTGTCCATAATCATTTTTTTTAAAACACTCAATTGAATTACGAGTATTTTCTGTTTCATTCTTAATACTTTTTGCAAATAATAATAATATAGACATAGTTTTAACTACTTAATTGTACATTTTGTCATTTTTGCACAGCCAACGAAATTCGACTGTACATGATACATTTACTTCTATCGGCCTAAAACTTATTTTCTTTGAAAAAAGTTGCTAATCAACGATTGGAGCCTGACTAACGGTAATTGGTACTAGGTGTTTAAAAAATTCAGAACATAATCAATCTATGAATATATTAAGACATTTATTTAATATATGATAGATTAAGATTAGGTTAGTTTAGTACCTACAAAGCACTATGAAATTACAACTTATGGAACAGAATTGATATTTTTGTTTTGTGTAAAAGAACAAATAATTCTTAAGATGAACTCAGCGTGCGGTGCAAAACATCCTAATTTCTGTAAGGACCAAAGAAACTAGGAGACAGATTTTATAGTATATCAATGGGCAATAACTACATTTTAACCAACAAAAATAAACAGATCAGTATGTAGAAGTGAGGCAAATAAAATAAATTTATATGATTGCAAATGATCTCAAACCTACTTGTAATAAAGATGGATTATGAAAAAATTGATAACAGAACATATCAAATACTTGCTGACGAATCGCAGGTCAATAAAATTAAGCTAGACATTAATATTAATTTTTATCTTTATATACAATAAATAAATGAATTTAAAATATGTTATTGCTCCTGTAAAATTTGGTCCTGGTGGGATGATAGCTAAAGCAGGTTAATCATTGATATATAATAAATGTCATTAGATATGGTAACAAACTTATAACAATGAAAATATACCATGATAATTTAACGTTGTAGATTGACGACACTGTCAATTAATTGCGATTATTTTCAGCGTAAACAATTAGAGATTTTCATTGTACAATGAAAACATTGAAGTCTTTAGTAAATAGAAATTTAGTAAATTTTTATTTTTTGGAAAACGGTTCCTAGTAGACAAAATTTTAATAATGTTAAACCTCATTTAGCAAATATTAAAGTTTTCAAAATAGTATTTTTCCTTTTGAAAGATAAATATATAATTTAAATTCTTTTAAGATTAAGATGTGTACAAAATGAACTAAAATGAGCAGATATTATTAATTAAAAATAGGAAAGGTGACATATATTATTATCCAATGTTAACTCTAATAGTATATACAAATTAAGTCTATAAACTCATAAATTACTCCTAAAGGAAAGGTTCACAAATACTGTACTGGTTTATATATTAACTACATTGCTGGAAAGGTTGCGACTCGACTCTCCGATATCTGATGACCCATAGTCATTAATGGAAGGTATATTTGATGGACTACCACTCAAGGGTTTTAGCAAAACTGGAGCAATATATTTAGTATTTGTTTGAATTTGGACATCCTGCTGAACAGGAATAGATTTACAGTTGGGAAAAGGACTGAGCATTAAAAACATTCCCAAAGTGACCAGTGTGAATAGGATAAGGACAATTGTTCTGGCATCCATACCACCACGGAGTCCCGCAAGAGCCGCCATACTAATCTGCAAGAATAAGACCGAAATCCTGACGAGACGAACCGCAGTCGCATGTATCTTACCTCCGTCTACTCCACTCATATCACTTGAGCCATAAGCAAAATAAAGGTTATGTTTGTCACCAAAATGCTTTAAAAGTAAATACACCATACCAAAAGGAGTTATAAGTGGACAAGCCACACTATACACGGTGGTTATAGTGAAAACTACAAGTGTCCATGCATAATGCACACCGAAAGGAAACTCATACAAAATAGCTTTTTGAACAGATGCCTTTTCAGCCTTCGATTTGATTAAACAAAGGTACCAAACATACATGAAAAGTTCAGGAAAACGAATGAGTTCTAATGCTGTTCCTATAAAAGCGGAAGTAATGACATAATTAACAAAGAATGCGCCTTTATCTGGAAGGAAGACACACTCCCATCTATAAGTGCCATTTTCAGCTTGGATGGTCCATTCGAGGAATGC
This sequence comes from Brachycentrus maculatus, assembly GCF_059751285.1. NCBI lineage: Eukaryota > Metazoa > Arthropoda > Insecta > Trichoptera > Brachycentridae > Brachycentrus > Brachycentrus maculatus. The sequence continues at coordinate 1,541,798 of NW_028280843.1, forward strand.
TTGAACACTAGTTAAACCTAGAGAAGGTAGTATCAGCGTCATCATTAATAAGAATATAAAGGTTTTCATCATGATCGAATATGTTTGTTGAGAGCGAGTCCAATGAGATAACCATTGGTCAGAATACGACACAATCACGGGAAGAAGTGCCGCCATCGTCCAAAGAAGAAGTGTAGGCAAGAATTCCGAAATCAACGGACTAATTTTCTTGATAACACCGGGTTCTACATTGAAAGCGTCAATAGTGTTAACAATAATGGCAGGTGTACTGAGGAAAAATAATACAATGAACAAAGAAAGATTTACAAAAAATGCTTTGGTGTACCACACCCCGGGATCAACGTTTAAGTTCTCCCAAAAGATATCTGTCGGGGCAGGGGCACGGTTCAGGATCCAGTCACGGAAGGCACTCGGACGGAACTGAGTGATGATGTGCTCTACCTCCTGGTGAGACGAAACAGTAATAAAAGCTATCCCGAGTGGTTCGTAAAGAGCTTTGGCTTTCCTTCTCTCAGTTTCTGCAGAGAGCCTCGTTTCTTCTGTGGAATAATATTCAATACCATCCACTGCTTCTCCGCACAACTTGGGCTTGACCATTATATGTTTTCCGGTTCTTCTTAAGTATACTTCAGAAAATAGTTTGGCTTGAGCGGCTACCTCTCGTTTGTTGTCAAGTTTAGTTAATTTACGAGTATTGTGAGCCAATTGCACATCTAGAATCCCAACTTCGGGAAACAATTGTTTCAAGTACGTTTTGATGGTCACTACATTTCTATCAGGCTTGGAAATGTTTGTGATCATTAAAGTTCTGGTGGCGTAATCTGGAGGGGGTTTTCTTCCGGTGCATCTTTTCATCAGTAAAATAGATATTGGCAAATATGAAAATCCAATAATCGCATGTACCCACAGCCAAGATGATGTAGGTTCTAAGTTGCTTATAGTTGTATGTCCAAACGTTTTTTTATCTCCCTCGAGGGTGCCGTGGAAGTTTATAGGCAAAATGACCACGAGAGATACTAATGTTATGAAGCAAGTCAGTGTGATGAGATGTCTTTGAAAGGACAAATAATGCACGGCATCAGGACCGCACCGAGCTTTAATTTGCTCTCTCGATAGTTTGAAAATAGCGGGTATCCAAGAACAATATTGCGCATCGATATGTGACAGGGAATCTAGTCCAGTTTCAGCCTCAGTGGAAACTTCACCTTCGCAATGATTGTAAAATAAATGGGTCCATTTATTTGTCTGCTGAACGAGAGCGAGACGTCCATAATTCCAAGCAGTTCGGCGTAAACCAGCGAACAAGAGCAAAAGACAAAGCCAGCTCACGACGTTCAAAGTGAGAGTTTCTGGAATGCCTTCGTATACATTAGTAATAATTACCGTTGCGTTGTGTTTCGGATTTATCATACAGTTGTCCGTACTGGGCGCATAACCCCTGTCATTGAACATACTGTCAAATGTATCCATTTTGGGTGTAAAAACTATCTTCAGACATTAACGGAAATAAATTCACGAAACAATAGCAAAAATATTAAACAGCAGTCAAAGATGACACACATGACACATATAAAATTGACAATGACAGCATCTGTCACAACATTCTGGGCTGCCAGTTGTAAAAATAGATTCTGGACCAATCGACCACAGGCTGCGTTTGAAAATACAACTTCTGCCTATTACGATATACTAAAGAGTGAGGTTACATGCACATACATAACCTCACTTTTATCTGTCACTGCGAGTGTTAATTACCTTATATAGAATTAAGTAACTTTTATTATAAGCAGTAAACCCACTCACTTTAGGAATAGGCTGTGAAACTTAAGTTGGAGCCCAAGTAGGATCAAAAGTGGTGTTGCAAAGCCGTAGCTAGATCCACTTAGACGTTAAGTAACTCCAAAATTTATCTGCCAGAAAAAACGTTAATTGTATAAAATTAAAACGATGGATGAGGAAATTTGGCAAGATATTTGTAATATTCCGGCAGATCCTCCAAAAATGAGAAACATATGTCCGCAGTGCTCGTAAGTAAAATGCATTTTAATTCACACTCTTTAGATTTGAATCCACAAAATATATTTACTTAAGTTTTTTTCCAGTCGACCTAGTGTTGTTTGCTGGTGCTCCGCTCTCCCTGAACAGCGATTAGATCCTTCGAGTCGTCTCATTCTTCTCCAGCATCCGGCGGAAGAACGGCGAAGTTTACGGACAGCGCCGATGTTAAAGCTAGGTTTGAAGGATGGAAAGTGTCTTATATTCAAAGGGAAAAAATTTCCACTGCCTAAACACGAGGGCTTAAGTGATATTTTGATGTCCGTTAACACAATTTTGCTTTACCCCAGTCCGAATTCTCTCGATATTAGGAGAATTGAGCCTGTTAATCAATATATATCTAGTTATAACATTATTCTTATCGATGGAACATGGCCTCAAGCTAAGGCCATTTATGCATCCAGCCCTTTACTTCATAATATAAAACAGATCAAATTAGTTCATTTTGAGACTAGTAGTTATATAATTAGAACTCAACCCACTGATGGGTGTCTCAGTACTTTAGAGACAGGAGCTGAAGCATTGACTTATTTGGAAAGAAACAACATTTACAGAGAAATGTTGATGCAGCCACTCCACAGACTTTGTGAGTTCCAATTGAACAATGGAGCCGTGACCCACCAATCAAAAGAGTTTAGAATAAAAAATAACACTTATCCTAAATTAATTGGAAAAAAACTGTCTAAGCTCTTAAGATCCACAGAAATTAATGAATTGTTAGCAGATGAAGAGGTGGAAACAAAAAGCTAATAAAGGTTTATTTATATTGTAGTGAAGATCTATTTTGAAATTCAGTAAAAATGACTATTGTAAGCTTAACATAATGTCGATATTTGATCAAATTTTCACTTAAGATTTAAATTGCAACATTACGTACAACAGAGATAAATAACAATTTTTTAAAAAGGGGATACAAACATCGAAGAAAAAACACCAATTATATTTTTAGGAATAAACATTTAATAAATAGTAATAAATATTTTTTGCAAAATTAATAATCATTACATATTACGTAAATAATAAAGCAATAATATTTTAAGTACATAGATAGTACACCCCCCTAGGTATCGGAGGGAACGTTATAGGGGATAAATGTTTTAGATCGTATTTTAATTTAATAATGACTCATTTCAGAAATTTCCGCTTGTTAAAAGGAAAAAGTATAATTTAAAACATTAACCCCCTATAACGTTCCCTTCTTTAATGCGGTACCTTTCTTAACACTATAAGGGGAGTTACTGTACTTAGGTAAATACAGCAATATATTTTATATGCTTCTTGTTATGCTCTCTGCAACTGTTGGGCGATATGTCTTTTTGGCTCCAACTCTCTCATTTTGAAGAGTCGGAGGATAAATATGTGGGGTCAAGGGAAAGCGATGTCCAGCAATATCTATTTGGTACTCTGCATTCTTATCCATTATGTATTGATCAGTTACAAGTTGCTGGTGTTCTGGAGTTGCGTTCATAGCTTTTCTACCAGTAATGGTATCGGGTTTTTGAATGAACCCTAAGCAGACCATTCTGTCTGTTGTGAAACCATACCTGAAAATAATTTCAATTTAATAAATAACCATATATCATAATTAAGTATTTTTGATAATAATAATAAATATTTGGCTAGTACAATTTGGCATTTTCTTAAAATATTGTCTCAAAGGCCTTTATATAATATTTTTCTGATTTACTATAGGATATAATATGTAATATATACAAACTTAATTATAATATGTACACTTGTGGATATATAAAATATGTATACATATAATTAAAGCTACTCCTAGATTCAGCTTCTAAAGAGATAATACATATATCATTTATTCATTTATTATCATTGATATATAATTATTATACTAACATTATCTTCAAACTATACTAAAACTATCGTCAGCAGCGATGAGTTTGTACAGTGCATAATATTAAAATGTAGTACTGCTACTGTATTATAGTTATATATACATTTTCATATGAAAATATGTTACAATCATATATTTATTGAATAAATATTACGATTGTACTGTTTTGAGTGTATTGAGTTTGTACTATGGACTTGAGTGATTTTCAAGTCATTGTGTGCCAAAATGACCAAGTTTCCCCAATTTCATGTGAAAAGCACTAACATCTAGCCCACTTTTGTTCTTATGTGGCCGGATTTATAAGACTGGCTCTCGCGAACTTTAGACAAAGTATTTTATTGTGTTAATTGATACACTATGTCTAACTCCTTATGAAGCACATTTACAAACATTATGATCGTAGTGTACCTTTGTAGAGCTACAAACGTAAGTAGGTGTTATTCGCTCAGAGTAAAACTTTTATAGTGCTGATAATTAGCTTTCAAAATTTATGCCTTATAGAAACAAAATTACTATTAAAATAATATAAAAGCAATAAAAAAGTATTTAGACAATCACTTTCATTAAAATATTGTGTCGTTTTTCTAGCAATTATTTTTAAATATAACAAACAATAATGATATTTACAATTTTTAAAATAGGTGTATACGTAATTGAACACAAAATAAAAATATTTTTTTGTTTTCAACTTTTAAGTTATTAAGTTATTGGTTGTTTTTGCAATGTTTTGATATGATATTAAACTGAAATCATTAATATACATATTGGTTGAAGTGTAATATATATTCAATACAAACCCTGCAGATGTTACAGTACCAACATACTGATTGTTTCTGTATAATGGCTCTCCGCCCCATGGCCATACATCAGTTTCAGGATCAAAATTATTCATATAGAACATTACCAATTTTTTCGTTACACCCCTTTCTTTTTGATGCTGAAGAGCATATTTTCCGATGAAATATTCTTTCTGTAAAGAAGCAAACAACGGGATTCACATTTAATATAAAGTAAAAGTATTTTCTATACTGAAATATTGTAAAAATACATAATATATCTTACATCTAATTTCACTCTGAAACCGTTTCCCGCCTCAAATGGAGTAACCGCACTGGATAGTTCTTCTGCCCAAAATGGAATAAATCTTTCTATTCTCATAAATCTTTGGGTCAAAATTCCAACATCTCTGACGCCATAATCTTTACCAATCTACAAAAAGGCGTGATAGAAGCACCATTGTGATATTACAAAAATATATTAAAATAATTCTGAATTGCCCCCTGTATACACGACATGTTGAGTGTAGCAAATTAGGTGACGTAAATTATAACTTCTTAGAGATATACAGAACTACCATTAGGTGGTCAGATGAGATGCGCGTCTGTCTTGTAACAGTCGCTTGTCATGTGTACAAAGGGGTTATTTGACAACTGAATCTAAAAATAAGTTACATTTACTTAGTTTATACAAAGTTAAAGTAATATAAAAATAATAAATTAACTTACAGTCATAAGTTTTCCATACACATGTAATGCATATTCTGAAGGCACATATAAACAATACCCAGGCTCACCGGTGTGGGTAAAAGCCATCACCAAAACATCCGACACATATCCAATGTCCAAATACTTAACTGTGAAATGTGAAATATTTGCTTTGGTATCGGATAGCACGCTAATCAACTCGTGGGATTTTGGGCCGACCACATTGATAACGGTATACATAGAAGTCACATCATTAAGATTGACCGAGTGATCGTTAGGTAAGTGTCGAGACATCCAGTCGTAAATTCTGGTCTGCTGACTGGTAGGTGAAACCATGAAATAGCTACTCGGCCCCAACCTCACGAGCATGCAATCATTTTCATATCCTCCATCTTCGTTTTGCATTCCCGTATGTACCAGCCCGCCCACCGGTATGTTAACATCATTGGAACATAGATTTTGGAGATATTCAACCACTTCATTGCGACCAGACTAAAAAATTACACAACACCAAAATAATTATTATTTAAATAGTAAATCGTTATAACAGTATCTTATATGCATGTTAATGTAAGTAATATAAAGCAAAATAATGTGTAAGAACTGTAATAAAGCTCAATAAAATACAAAAGCAAAAAAAACGTGCCTAAATGCTAAAAATGTGCTAAACTACTAATGTTAAGTATTTTACGGCCTTTTTTTAGTGTAATTTTTATTTGATTTAATGATAAAACTTTTTATCTGTAGTTGAATGGAATAAATAAATATTAATAAAGTTTGCTTTGCATAGATACATTAATCATATGAAGCGCTTTCGTCAAAGTACGTGTTCAGTATACATACTTGCTCTGGACCAATTGTGTATGTAAAGTTATTATAAAAGGCACTATATCCTATGGATTTCAATGAATAGACTCAAGTCTACAAAATTACATCCAACCAATTGTTATAGAATAGATTACACATTGTTAATTTTAGATTTTATACGAGTATTGAAAATACAAATATTTTGTGCCACAGATAACTTGTTTTATTATTCATGCTTCTACTCAAATATGTGAATACTACACATAAAAAACGCAAAAGGTAAAACTTTTTATAAAATAAAAACTCAAAATGACATGCTTATTTATAAACCACTAGATTTATCTAGTTTTACATATAATGAAAAAAAATCTAGTTTTACATAAAATGATGGGAATTAGTTGAAAAAAAAAACAAAAAAATTACCAAGAGCTTTTGAAACTCACATGACCATATCCCAGCTGTAAAATTAAAAATATTAAATTCACATGTTTATGTAATCAGTCTTGATTTAGTGTAATATTATAAAAGTTATGGCTATCCAGAGAAAAACTCACATCCTATTTTTGAATCTCGCCAAAAGATAAGACGTTATTGAAGCTTCAATTTCACTCATTTTTCATTTCAACTTGGACAATTGCATTTCCAGTGTGATCTTTATTCTCATTTATTGTGCAATTTACCTTTAAAAGCTATTTATTATCTAGATTGACATACTTAAAAAAAAAAACTTACAGTTATTTCTATTTTTGAAAATGATGACATATCAATTATCCCAACTCCTTCTCTGCATGCAAGATATTCCTTCTTCATAAATTCAAAAAACTTTGGTTTATAAAAACTTCCAGGAGGCATCTTGGGAAGACTTTTTCCAACTGAAACAAAAACTTGTTAATAATTCTTTAACAATAATCAAAATTAATAAACCAGTCCATCTGGCAAGCAAGCCCGATAGTAAGACATTCAAAAGAATAAACATAGCCTCTGGAGAAAAAAATAGGGAGCTTAGGAGAATTTTCAAGAAAGCTGGATTAGATAAAGAGTGCAAACTCATAAGATGTGACAATATCTGTGAATAATGACAAAAAAAGCAAAATGAAAAAAGTTACTTTGGTATGTCGTGTCGAAGTATAAAGCTCTTTCGTAAGCCATCTTGATACCAAAAATAGCACCTCTTTCTTCTAAAACACTGTATAATGGTGAGCACCTCAGTTTTCTTGCATATTTATATTCGCATTGAAAAGGATAGAGGATTGAATAATGCCTTAAATAAAATATAGGTTTAAATTAAAATTATCAGAAAAAAATACAGTGATTTGGTTACCAAATAATGCATTAGAAAAATACATATGTATATTGTTGACAGAAATTCAAATTGACATAATTATCAAGACAAGTTTTAACAATATTAAAAAAAATCATTTAAATTTCCCTTCTAGTCTAATTGAGCAATTTAGTTATCAACTATCAATAAAATACCTTTTAGTAATAGTGGTTGCAATGTGTAACAAAATTTACTACTTCTTGACATTAACTTCCTACCTGTAGAATAGGATTAAGTTATGCTTTAAAAAGTTTAAAAGGTAAACTACACTTTGAAGGAATAAAATATAAAAAAAATGTTTCTAACCCAAATTTATCATGTATTCTGAGAAAAACTGCATCATAAAAAATTGTGAATGTTTGTCTTTTTATCAGCAATGTGTGTATATTTTTTGTATGGATGTATGTAGCCATAGAGAATGAGTTTTATAATTTTATACTTTAAATACATAAATTTACCTGCCAACTACCTCCTTCACCCGCTGTTGTAAGTATTGTCTATTATTGTGCAGCTCTAAAAACCGTGACAAATAAAATGGTAACAAGTCACTCATTGGTCGTCCTTGGACTATCCACTCGGCAATTTGCTTTCCTATGCCGCCACTCCCTTGCAACGCATTGCCGTTCATTCCACACGCAACAAAGTAGTTCTTCACTTCAGGTGATTCTCCTAATATCCACCTGCTGTCGGGAGTGAAGCTATCTGCTGAATTTATCAATTTTGGTTGTGAAATATTTTTCAATATTGGAAGTCGATTCACGGCCCTTTCCCATAGAGGCACTACAAATAAAATAAATTTTAAACATCACTAATAAATAATTAGTCAAAAATACAAAAAAAAATTGAAACCAACAGAATTTAAAACCATTTATGTACATTTTTGTTTTATAATTTTTTTTTAATGATTTTTTTTTTTTATATTATAAAGTATATATACAATAATTTTTTTAATGTTAACATGAAAGTTTAGACGCCACCTCTGAAAATTTTCAAAGTCAAACCCAGAAACTGAGTCCGCGACACCAACCATGAGACCATAGCCTAAGAGGTAGTGTACTTACAATTTAAAGCAATAGGTATGTATACAAAGATTGATCGATGCCAAAAAGAAGAGAAAATTATAATCCGCAAGTCAAAACCTTCATAAAATCAGTGTTGTGTTTTAAAATGAAAAGTTATTAATTATTTTTTTTTAGATCTGATTCAACTTGACAAGAAGTTGTCTTTAAAATTCTGTATCGACTTGTGAAGATAATTGAATATTTAAATAAAAAAAGACTGCAAAATAGATCAATCGGAAATCCTCACTGAAATGCTTATAATCGTGTTTGAGATGATTTTTCCAATCAATGGGAACTCCGTCTCCTTCAAAAGCGATTTTAGCTTCATCTTCAAACCATCCAATCATAAGGTTGTCGCCCCATTCCCTGGCGTATGTATGGCCATCCAAATCTCGGACACAAGGCAAATTCTTGTCAACTATTTGATCCGTAATAACATGGAATTGTTCAACTGGATAAGCAGGAATTTGTACCTAAAAATAATGAGTTTATTATATATTTATGATTTAGAAAAATTAAATCAGAAACATTCATTTCAAAAGTAGTATTTTTTTTTTACATAAAATTGTATTTTTGTGTCATCACAGGTGCAAACTACAGGCCTCAAAAACAAGAGGGCTTTAAATTATATTTCCTTCTCCACACATTGACCTCTTCTACATTAGAAAGAGCGTTAATTATTGTATTGTTGTATAAACCGCCCTACACATACGAACGTACGTGATACACGCGGTTTTTCTTCACCATTCCGCGCTAACCCGTATGACCTACGCGCACGAGAAAAGATATCTGTTCCAAAAATATTTAATGCGTACCGGATACACTGACAAACTTTTGTCAGGTTTCATACCTGACAATATTGTGACAACAAATATTGTGATTTTTTTGCCTGTTTATAAAAAATATGCCTGAAAATAACCCAAGAGTGGGGTGGTAAAGAAAAAAAAATATGGTCAGAAAGAAATTTTAATGTACCTGAAAAATAAAAATAAAAGTGAAAATGGTATGGAAAATATATAAAATGTACACTAACTGGGGGATCACAGTGAAGACCGAGTTGTCGAGCCCACATACCGGCACAATTGACAAATATTTCACATTTAATGAAACCGCAATCCGTCTGCACCCCGTGCACGTGCCCATTATCCGTGTGCACGGTCTGCACTCTGCAGCCCTCATAGTATTGCACGCCACCCTGTTTAGCAAGTTGGGATAAAGCGATGCATATTGCTCTCGGGTTAGCGATTGCATCCTCAGGCACCCAAACTCCCCCTTCTAGATCATCTGTCTTTAAATAGGGATGTAGTCTACTAATTTCTCTCGGGCTCATCACTTCGCAGCGCAGTCCGGTGGGAATATTATATGCCATTCTTCTTCTCAGAGCGATCATTCTGTCTTTACTTTGAGCTAAATTAATGCTCCCCGTTTGCTTGAGACCGATGTCAAATCCCAGCTGGAATAATTGCTTATATAACCTTATACTCTGCATGATCAAGTTGCGCATAGCTATAGGCTTAAACAGTCCCAATACGCCGGATCCGAAATCGGAAGATCCGCTGGCAATTTGATTCTGTTCGAGAACAACGACATCTCTCCAACCATATTGAGACAAATGGTAGGCTACAGAATTAGCCACAATACCTGAGCCAGCAATTACGACTTGGGATTGGCTTGGAAATCCTGTCTGTCTGGATGCGAAATTCATCGCACAGGTATATTGAATACTTGGACTGATTTTGTTTCTGTTTTGGGTTGATTTGAACACTGCGATAAGCCTGTTTTGAGGGCGCCCCGTATTTTGGAGTACATTGAGAAACGCCATATTCACACAAGTATCATATGCGTATTTATTTAGCTGAAATTTATACCCTATTTACACATTAGAGAAAACGTCATCCCTAATAAGTTATTTAACTGTAAAGAAGAAAACTGATGTATCATAAACGATAGAAAATGCAAACATCGCTACAGAATACGGCATTTTCTCTAAAGTGATATTTTATGACGGCGACGAGAATTAACAAAATCACGGTTAGCTAGGACCTCAAAATAAAAATAATAGAAAATGACATATTTTGACGTTTAATTCATAGACACAGCCAACAATTTTTCATAGATTGTGACATTTTAGTTAGATTATTTTCAAATCAAAAAAAAAAAAAAAAGTACCTACTTATTTAGTCAGCCTCCGAGTGTAATGGTTAGCGTGTTTAGCTACCGTGCTGGAGGTCCCGGGTTCGATTCCCAGGGGGGGTGAAAATAAATACTGGTGATTTTACACTGTATTATTTATTTAATATTATCCTGGACTGGTCATGAAGGAGTGATGACCTTGCCTTCATGCAGCTAACGATCAAGATACACTGCGTCAATACAAAGCAGTGCCCTATTCACTATTGGATGCGGAGAAGGGTTAGAAGAAGACTCACTTATTTGCGTTATTTTTATGTATTTGGTGGAAGTAAAGAGGAAAGGAACCTGAAAGAAAATTAACATAAGACTCCTCACTGAGAAAAACCGGTACTTACCACATAACAGAGTTTTAAGTATTGCAGAAGAGCACTTAAGTAAAATGGCTGATAAGATGTGCTGATATTTATTACAGACTTTCTAAGAAGTTTAGAACATTAGCATTTGAGATGACCAAACCATACAACCTGAAAAGACTAATCTAATGGGAAGAAGATAATTTCGTGGTGATAATTGGTTTAGAGCTTTTAAAACAAATGGGGAAGAACAACAAGGATTCTGACAAAACAGACCTACTACAATATTAATATTTTTCGTTAGCAAATAGACAAGGCTATTAAATTTTACAGAAAATCTGTGTAATTTATTATTTTAACTTAGCTATTTCAAAGTGTCAAGCTAAAAACTATTTTCGACATATTGACCAAATGTGAGGTTGATGATTAAAACTATCCAAATCTTAAACACAAAGAGTAACAACAAAATATGAGCAAACAGAAAACACTCCAATACTGTACTTTTTACCACAGATCTCATACAGGAAGACAGCTTAAGCTCATTTCTATTTAATGTTATGATGGATAGAAGTCTCCAGGGCTGCATATTAACATGATAAATGAATTGAAATAAGTTTAAAAATTGTACACATTAAAAATATACTAATATGTTCCTAATATAATATAAATCATTTCATTAATTGTCACTTTGTGGTAAAATCTATCCATGTTTGATTAAGTTTTACATGGTAAATATCACTATTTCTATATAATTTATATTTGAATCACTAACTTTGTGATTTTCCATTTCATAATTAAAATGTAACTTTGTTTTAAAATCACTATAATAGTGATTTATTTATAGTGATTTTAAAACAAAGTAACATTTTAATTACCACTATTTTTAATTATGGTATTTCATAGTAAAACTCCAATTAAACAAATTATAAATATTTGCAATTATGGGACTGGATAAATTATACATATTAGCAATTAGTAGCTATCCCAAAAGAATCTGACCGTGGGGTGATAAAAATAAATAAATAAAACGTTAAATTTTTGCAATAATTTTATTTTATAACTGAATGTAATTATAAATGAAGGTAGAATATAGCATTAAATACTATTCAACACAAATAACTTATAAGTATTATAACAATACATATATTTATAATGATTACCAATTTATATTGTGCCCTTTTCATGAAATATCAAAGTAAATATAAGTACACATAAAAACACTTACATAATATGATAAAATAATATAATTTTAAGTAATAACCAACATTTTTTTAAAAATGAAAATATTGAAAATAATACTATTTTATTTTATGAATACTTTAACATTCAATGAAAAGCATGGAAAATCATTTGTATTTCTAACATGCCACATCTGTTTTTTTTTGCTGTATCATCTTAAAATTGTAAATAATGCTAACAATACTAAGGGTAAAAGTACATCTCTTGACCGTTGGTGAAAACCAAAGATATGTACAAAATGTTACATATAACTTATAACCATAAATTATCTAATAAAGAAAATTGACACCAATTACAAAAATCATTAAAATGAGAAGTTTGGAAAAAAGTTAAGTTATACTATTCTCCAAACAATGTCAGAGAAATATTGATCACATTACATATAATATTCAGAAGAATAGAACAACAACAAAAAACAATTTATAAAACATGCAATTTCAATAAGTGAGATAAAAACTCTGGGTCTGATAGTATAATACCATTTTCATATTAAGTAAAAAACCTAGTAAATTGCTATAGGCATTGCACAATAAAGGACACATAATCCTGAACTCTTATCTACAGTTATTAATAAATTGTCGAGAACTTTAAAGCACTTTGGGTATAGAAGAATACTGCAATCAAACCATTTTACATTACATTATCTTTCAACATGGTAGAAGAAAATATTAATTAAAAAAATTAAAACATTAACAAAACTCAAAGTAACACACACGGGCCACATTACCAAAGAACTAATCTAAGCTAAGAAACTAACCTAAATTCCATTATTTTTGACATCTCAACAACGATGAAAAAGAATATGGAGGTCTGGGTATTTACAGAGCTTACGACCGTCATAGGCTGGTTTAAGTGATCACTATACACACAAGTAACCTTCACCCATTCTATCCATGATTGACAACCACACTACTCAAATTCTTGAAACATCTAGATATATTGGTCAAACTCAATAATAAAAAATAACTCCTAATTGGAGATGATCCGGATTTGTGAACAAGTATTTGGACACATTCAAAATGTTATAACCTAAAATTCCATTCAAATAGAAATAATTTTTACTCCGATAAAGTACACAAAATAAAGAACATTTTATAGATGCCAAGAAATACGTAGTATTTTATATAAAATAATTACTAGGTCCATGAAGATACAAGTTTTTTTGAGTCAGTCGTATGTCTCAAGATATGCAAAATACCATTGGGTATTCACATTAAATGCCCGAGAGACATCTGTTAGGTGTGAAGGGATTGTTTCTATGATTTTCAGAAATCCTATGCATGGCATTTTAACAATTATCAAATAAAAAAAACAATGTTCTCTTTTTAAGCAAACTTGTTATTTTTAACCAAATTTTTTAATAAGTTCACGTGTCATTACTTCTATGTGCTTTGCAGACAATTCTTGTTCTCGCTGAGCTTCTTCTGACTAAAACAACATACATATTTCATAATTATAAGTTGTCATTTAATAATAAACTGTTTATATCAATAAATTATTTTCAAATACAGTGAAACCTCAATCTATCGTTTTTAAAGGGCCTTATTGAAATAAACTATGAATGCGGGAAAAAAATTAATGTGGGATTAAGAGGTCAATACACAAGGAGATACGATCGAGCCAAGATACGGTCCTCCCAATCTGCATAACCATAGGTAGGTTAAAATTTTAAGGAGAATACAAGTTGAAGATGTATTATTTAAAAAAATACAAAGCTGAACAGAACCGAAAAAATTTCAGACCTCTTCTGCTGTATCCATCAACCTTGGGTCACATAAGCTTTCAATAGTCTGTATCCCACACATTGAAATATTATTGTCGAATGTAAAAAAATTATAAAATTGAGAAGAATGTAAAAAAAACTAAATTTATGAAATATGCAGCATAATTCAAATGATGAACGGTGAAATGGTGGATAGAAACGATCAATGTGATCTATTTTTGTATGAAATGAATCGGGGTACAAGAAATAAACGACACACCCGGGAAAACGATTATTCGAGGAACGTTAGATAGAGGTTTCACTGTAGTAATATTAATTTTCAGTTTAAAATAGTTTGTGAAAAACCCTGAACTATATTAATTAGATGTACATTCATGAATTCATATGTAAATGCATTTACTTACATTGAAATTCTGTAGTATTTGCTGCAACTTGGCAGCTTTACTGACGTACTGTTTAGAATGCATTGCTTTTTTGTGTTTATGATAATTCCCGGATGAAGCAAATCTCTTGGGACAAAATGAGCATGCATAGTTCAGTTCTCCAGTGTGCTGGGCCAGGTGTGTCTGAGATACAAACATATAAAATTGCCATTAAATATTGCACTTACAACAGACGATTATGTATACAGAATATCAAAAAAATAAATAAATCTTACCTTTAAATTATTATTGCTTTTGAATTTCTTATCACAAAAATTACAGGGATACGGTTTGATATCGGAATGCCTCATCAACATATGATTGTTCAAACTCTTTTTACACCGAGTATTGTATTCACATAAATCACATTTCAGTATTACAGTATTATGAAAACGTCTATTGTGATGTACAAGGTTTTCCTTATTTTTAAATCTGAAAATAAATAATAATTGACTTTATTTTTTTATTAACATATTATTCACATACATATTTATAAACTTCACAAATATAGAATAAACAAATAAAGGAATGCTAAAAATTCCACCATGCTCTGGATATTTGTTATAACTAATCAATCATAACCTTTTTATCTCTGTTTTTTCTCTCTCAATATATTAAACAAATAAAGTGATTTTTTCGCTGTTTTTTTTTCTTTCCTATCATAAGGTAAATTGTAGGTACTCTAGAAAAAGTATCTAGCCTAGCCAAAGGTTACGAATGTTGGGGATTGGTGTATTTCTAAAGTATCTATTGTTTAGTTACGCATATTATATATGTTCAAAGGCGTTGGGTAGCTAAACCTATTAATGACATTTACTGCATATGTGTTATGCGTGTGAATATGAATATAAATGGATAATAATGGAAACACTTACATCACACCGCATTGGTTGCATTGCACATTAAACTGGGTACCCTTTTCATGAGTAGTCATGTGAACTCTGTGACTATCCTTCGTTTTAAGCACCTTACCACATACAGAACACAAGAATTTTTTCTTAGAATGCTCCACAGACATATGTGTAGTTAATGAAGTAGAAAGGAAAAATCTGAAAAAATATAAGGCTAATGCTAAGACAGTTTAAAGATTCAAACTTTAACAACATTTTAAGAGTGTAGCGAATTTCGTGGTAAATAAAAAAAAATACAAATACTTTGCTTATGAAGTAGTGATTTTGCAGATCCCATTTGTTTGTTGGGCATGTCGAAATATGATTATTTTAATAAAATTTGTCATATGTAATGCTGAAAGTAAATATTATTAAACTCAAACTTACGTTTTTTCACAAAGTTTACATTTGAAAACAGTTTTGTCTTCATCAGGAAGATGAGTATTTGTATGCGCTATCAAATTATATCGAGTGGTGTACCTGAAAAAGAATTCGCAAGGCTCATTTAATTACACTGAAAACCCACGGTTATAATATATTACGACGCAGAGGTTTATAAATAATAAAAAAGTAGTAATAAAATATTTACCCTTTGCCACATTGATCGCATTTAAAACGGCTTTTTGTTTCAGGTAAATGCTTCAATAAATGATTTTTCATGGAACTTACTCTAGCAATACTTCTTTTGCATATTGGACATCTAAAAATGGAGAACTTAGTTTGTTAGATGTGCGATTTTATTAAATGTGATAAGTTCAAAATATACGGCATTAAAATTTATCACTAATTACTACAATATTTTTCTGTTTGTATTTGAACATTGTTTTAATTTTACAGATTTGAGAATGTATTTACAACTTACTCAAAAGCAGATGGTTGAATATGTTGCGCCATGTGATTAGTTATTTTTTTCCTGTTGGAAAAACGGGCATTGCAACATTTTACATATCCTTCACATTTGTGGACCGATGTATAGTGAGTGAACAACTAGTAAAAAAAAAATCATATTATATTACCATAACAAATGATTAAGATACCGTGGAAATAAAATTGAAAGGTACTACTAACATTTTTTAGATTTGTAAACTTCTGTAAATGCTCACATAAATCACAACGAAGGTTGTAAAATTTGCTAACCAGTGCCTCTAATTCATGTCCTTTAATTGCCAATTTTCCATTTAAATATATTTCTGATTTTAAATCCAAAGGAGGGTAGATTTCATTATTTGTTTGGTCGTCTTCATCATCTTTTATAGGTGAATGACTGATTTCGACCTTCTCTTCATTATAATCGACTGAATTTTCATTTGAGCAAACAAAATTTTCACATTTAACGGTTACTGAAACACCTTCATCCAATCCCAATTTTATTTCATCAGATAATTCATTTGTATCTGCAATTGAACTGTTGGAATCTTTTATCACTGTCTCATCAAAAAATTCCGTTTTAATCGCTTCGTTAATATATATCTCAGTGACCTCAGATTCATTGTGAACAGGTTCTGGTTTGGATAATTTCTAGAAAAATACACACATTATGTCAATGTTTATAAAATAATTTGATAAATATATCCCAACTGCGTCTCAAATCTATTATGGCATTTAAGTTGTGCGGGACAAAGTTGATATTTAAGAAGAAAAACATTTTCAACATATATCAAGCCTCTACTGGCATATTATCAGAAACATCCGATAGGTTAAGGCAGTTTCTTAGTAAATAGCTAAAAACAAATATATGCATGGTCTGGAAAAAAATATATTCTTTGGAGAAATGTGTTTTTGAGAATTTTCGGATCAGTCCAAGTATTATATAAGATTCTTTCCAAATCATGCATTTATTTATGTTGAGCAGATTTGCAACCCGACCCTCAGTATACTAATCACAAGCAACTGCAGACCCGATTCCGATCTGTCCAATGTTTTTTGGCGTCTCTTGCGCTCTACCAAAAGTAAGCAAATAGAACACTTATAAGCGTCTCCCGCTCTCTACTAATAGTATATAAAAGACGCTTTCAACCGTTTCCTGCAAAAAATGTGTTATAATGCAAAATCTGGTAATTTTTAGGGGCTTTTAATTACTTTTTCTTTTTTATACTAAACAATTCCTCAGAATTACTGCAGTTGCATTTAAAAAAAACTCTCAAAGCACGAACCTAAGTGAAGATTGCTGAATGAATGTTTAAGGGATTTTAAAACTAACAACCACATATGTTCTTATGTTGATTCCCGTAGAATGTTTAACATATACACCAGTATTCCAAATAAAATGCTTCGTAATATTTTTCATGCATTAATTATCTTAGCAGTGTGATGATAAATTGATATTATACCAACCCGTTTGGCACGTAAATCAGTTGATCGACATTTTCTACTTTTGGAATGTAGTGAAATATTTTGTTTGAGGAGTTTTTGTGTGTTAGCTACCGTTTCGTGAAAACTGTAAAAGTATTCAACATTTTCTTTACATTTTAAACAAATCATTGTTGATAATCCATCCTTAACAGCGATCTAAAAAATAAATACCAGCAGCATTGAGCAGAAATTAAAAATTTCATGAATAAGCGCTTTGGAAACTTTTATTTGATGCTTGAATTATTTAATGAAAAATCTACACATACCTTTAGAGAAAACAATTTTAAAATCATCTTTTTAAGCAGAAAATTAGGGTCTAAAATGTCTATTTTCTCTTTTGCGGAATCGTAACACAAACGACATGGCTCCATAGTATTTTGCTATTGAAGACTTCCTTGTATTATTCCAATAAAATTATATATTTTACAACAAGTAAAACATCTAATCGCTTCCAATATTCCAGAATCTAGTTTTATTAATAATAAATATAATTATTTCGCTCGTTATCACAATAATCAACACATTTCCACGTTGTATACACAGACTAACTATTTTATATAAAGACCGCCAACTACCTCGATTTTTTATGGCTGGAAGTGATATTCGCCAGCGGCCGGAAGTGACGTAAACGGCTAGAAGTACTAAGGTCCCGGCTGGGCGTGACTTCGCCGCGGCTGAATGTCAAATCCACCCGCCGAAATATTTATCATTCATTTTTCAGGTTAAATGGTATTTATATTGAAATTTGTTGTATAAAATATTTTCAAAATTATAATATTAATATTGCAAAGAAGATATTTCACTATCTAAATTTATTTATTTCAGTGTAAACAAAAATAGAAAGGTCACGGCTAAAACGCGACATTTATAAAAAGAGTTCAGGCGATTAATAATGGTTACTCAACTCAGCCTTACAATGGTAAATGGACATGGTAACTTTTTTGAAATTATTATCTCAAACTATGTATAAATATAAGGCTTTTCAACAAAAACAAAAACGATAGAATTTTCAAATTACTATATTATATTTAAAATTCTAGAAAAAACAATATTTTAATAGATTTATATTATCCACTGACACTTCGTGATGGAATTGCATTTTTAATTTATTATTGGATTAAAACCAATATTTTTAGCTTTTCCACTTTTTTATTTGACCAGCGACCGGGTTCCGTCGTTACCGACATCACCAGTCTGATGATGTCGGTAACGACGGAACCCGGTCGCTGGTCAAATAAAAAAGTGGAAAAGCTAAAAATATTGGTTTTAATCTAATAATAAATTACAATATTTTAAAAGGGCGGAAGGAGTGCCCACCACTTTCTGAAGTTATGTTTCTTAACGGGGGTGCCAGCGCTCCTTTGTTGGCGTTTTGGAAGTCTGGCTAGGCGTTTTTAAATTTTTTGCATTTGGGGGGTGCTGCAGAAGTTCAAGGGAGTGTTGTGTTAAGTAAGAAAAACTACACTTTCATTGGCAAAATTTAACTTTAACTTTGGCATAATACTCAATATTATGAAGTTCTTCATAGACGGATTTCTATTTTTCTATCGATAATTGTCTATAACCATAGTCTGTCTATATTTATTTGAAATATTTGAACAACTTGTTGGTATCTCGTATTTTTCATTCCCGTTTTGGTGTTTTTGTTAGTGATTAGTGTGTCTCGTCATTTTCTGGTCGTTTTTTGAACAATCTGACGTTTACGAGTCGACCCCCCCTGAGTTGTATATAAACAAATAAACATAGATTTCAAAAACAGATGTGACATAACCAAAGACGAAATTGAACATTTGTCTACGAAATTGTGTAGGGTATGTTTTATTTTTCGTAGTGATCATTTGACGGGGTACTTACTTTAAATTTGTTTTACTTGCATGAAGCCTTACCTCTTTTCACATGACAAGCGACTGTTGCTTATTTTTTTTACGTAATATATGCCTATAAAGCTGTAAATGCGCTAATATTCAAATCATTAGAAAAATAAAACGAAATATTTGATGTAGTACATATTGTTTAATTAAATTAAAACGAGGAAATTATAAAAGTTTTATAAAAAATATATTATTGCCATAATAATACAAGTTTAAAAAAAAATTGCCAGTCGAAACCTTGCCAGTTAGGTTAGAGCAGGAAGTAGATCTGAAATAAATAAAAAAAAAAAAAACATTTTTTTTTACGGTCACATTTCTTTACCAGTTATGTGTAAAAACATCTTTGTTTTGTGTTTTTTATGATGTAGCGGATACAGATGACAAATTAAAGATAGAACCAATATTCCTGATCAGAGGTGGAAATAAGCATTGTATATTAGTCTACAAAAGTATTGATAAGGTCCAAAAACACCTCCATAAGAAAGATATTACGACATTTTTGCTATATTTTCGTCAATTTGATGATCCAAAATTAATTTACTATTTAATCCCAGCTGTATTCTAAATAAATGAATACGTTTCGAGTTTTACAACATAAAACAATATTTTTGTACAACCCTTGCTTTTTTACTTATCATTAAAATTAATTAAAAACATGACAAATATATTATTGTACTTTCCAAACTTGTTTTGCAAACATTTTGACGAATTTCCCACAGATGGCAAGAACGTGCGAGTACCAGCTTTGAAGTTACATTACATTATTTGTGACATAGAACACCTATTTTATTATTAATTATATAAATTATCTGTAATTGCTTTATTATTCATTTGAGATTTCTAAAAAAAACCTAGAACTTATAATAATTTTTAAATAATGTATTTCGGTTTATTATTATTCACATGCAGTTTTTTTTTTAAAAATATTTATTTTTTATATTAAATACTTACATCCGGGTCTGTTTTGTAAAGACATTTATGTACTTCCATAGCTTTGTCGCAGTTGTCTTTATCTGGAGTATCTGAATATATAAAATACTTTTTGTCATATATTTTTTATAAGAGAAATTAAAATTAATATTACAAGGGTAGGTGCGTAGTTTAAATTTACTAAAGGGGGAAGATTTTTTATACCTAAATGTCGACAACTATTTATCATAGTTCCAACTCTATCCCTCCACTGATCTGGAATCATGCTTATTAACATGTCATAGTCAGTTGCTCCATTTTCATCCACCTAAAAACACAAAATTTGTAAGAATGGGCAATGTTTGAAAAAAATCATTCATCGAAAAAACTTAACATACAAAACTAGCTTCTTCCATCAGGCAAAACATGTAGCAACTTAGTTTTTTGTCATCAGCAAATATTCCTTCCTCGCATTTATTGATGACATCTGAAAAAAATCTTGGATATAAAGAAAGTAGGTTATTGGAGGTAAATAAATATTTACGAATCATAGATACAAAAATATCGATGTATTTTATATCGATACACGTTGCTTAAATACATTTACATCGATTTCGAAAATATCATAAAAAATTACTTTTTTTTAAAATTCATAGCGTGGGGTATAATCATGAATATCGCTATCATGCTAATAAATATATTAAGTACGTAAGGTTATTTTGATAAACCGATACCTTACCTAAATTAATATTAAAATAAAAATATTAATAATAAAATATACATAGTTCTAAATTCAATTATGGTTAGGTCCTGCGTTCCAATATGGCCAAGTCTAAGACAATCGATTTTAACATTAAAGTTTCAAAGAAACCCTATTTCCCAATTTAACGAAAACTCAGTAAAATGAAAGGTTATGTGTCATCGTGGTTTTTTTTCGTTAAGAAATGAAATAATGAAATTGCTAAAGAAGCCCAGAAAATAATTGATTTTTTTTCTAACTAAAATTTTAACTATGCTGTTATTTGATAAAGTATTTTTTTAATAACCTGGCTGGGCATTTTATTTTTAGGGAGTTTAAAAACTTAATTCCACGCAGAGACGCAAAACCACATAAAATGCATCATAAAATCAAGAATCAAATATTAGTTAGATGATGAAAATATAGTTAGTAAATTGATAAATATAATATACGGAAATCCCAGTTGACTCAAGAAAAATCCAAATTGTTGGGTATTTTGATTTAATCCATTCTCATTCAGCAAGTTTTTCTCGAAAATTCAAATTTTAATGAAATATGCAATGACCCATCGCTACAAGATTTTAGTATTTTTAAGGTGAGATATTTTTAGAAAATTATGGGAAAAAGTTGATTACAACCGAGAAAAACGTCTAAATAATTTTTGGTGGAACAGACGTCAATGTTTGTTAGTTGAAAATAAAGAAGTCTGTCAAACCGATGAAATTTCTTGATGAAGAATTCTATTATGGAACGAAAATGATTTTTGCACCGTATTTGAGGCAAATCGTAGTATTTTTTGAGGTAATAAAGGAAACTATCTGATGTATTAATTTTTAATTTTGTATAGGCATAGTTGTTTCGCCTAGTTATGACATTCGTTTTAAAATACCATAACAAGGCGAAACAATTGTCACAATATTAGTTTTTTTATGTGTTAATAAAATACAACTTAGTAGACTCAAAAAATCTGTGTTTGATTTAAAAATTCATACATCAATTAAAACGGAGTTTTACAAATTAAACGCCAAATCAATAAACAAGGAAACTATTTGATTACAAAAATGTGTAAAATAAAGTCGTTTTATTGCGATTACACGATTTTTTACAGCAGTAACCCAGCTATTTATTACATTTCATATACCGTAAGAACTATGCCTATACAAAATTAAATCGGAGTGGACTGGAATATATGACAAATTAAGTTTATGTATTTTAATCACATTATTTATTTATGTTGTGGTTAGTGTAGCGGACTCTTGAGTCTTGAGTTTCTGGGTTCGAACCCACTCTACCAATATTTGATACATATTTTTATTAATGAGTCGCTTAGGCTCACAGAAATAGTATGAAATTGAAGTATTTTTGTAAATAATAAACCTCAAATATTTCTTATTAAAAAATCTTTAAACTTACCCTCTGATACACCGCTACTTTCCACACATGTGGAGTGAACATGCATTATAATGTCTTTCATGTCTTCAGGGAATTCCTAAGGAAAAAAAAAACACAATAAATATCAACATAATAATTAATTAAATAAAGAAGAATGGGAATTGGGATGGTTTGGGCATGTGAATTGAATGAGTGAAGAAATGATAGTAAAACAAATTTACGGGGCGAATCTGGTTGGTAATAAAACCAGAGAAAGACCGTGGAAAATTTGGCATGATCAAGCATTTCAAAAGGCTTGTGGTCAGGTTATGACCACATTCAAGTATTCGGAATAATCGGCAGGCATATATGCGGAGATGCATGAATGTGGAAGAGGTGAAGATTGTTTGCAAAGACAGATTGGTTTTGGGTTCCATTTTCTCTGACTACCCCTCCGAGAAGCGGCGTGATGGTTTGTTTGTTAAATATAAAAATTACTATACATTAAAATAATTTACATAATCTCAAATTGTACATACCGGTCTTCCAGCATCAGTTTTAAAAAAGAGTGAAAGGGAAATTAAAAAATATATCCCATTCCTCAAAAAACTCTTTTTGACCATTATGCCATAGTCTTTTAACTACTGGGCAATTTTACACCGTGAATATCAATTTATATACGAGAAGATGGTACAACCTGAAATAGTTGCAGGTACTTATTATGTACTCGTATTATCAAGTAATTATTATTCACGCTCATTGTCAGATCCATACCATGTTGTAAATAATAAATACATAGTATTAGGAAGATCGGAGCTTTGATATTATTGTAAAGTAAAATAATGAGATAATAGGAAGTTGTGTAATACGTCACTTGACAGTCAAAAGCGATTATGTAATTATGCAGGAAATTAATTGGTTACATATGTGTTCTTACAACGCAAGTGAACAAGACATATTATGTTTAATTTTTCTCATCTTGTTTGGTAGAGCGAATATACCAATATAACCTTATTTTTCTCTGAAATATTTTTCGACTACTAGCTGTACCCGGCTATGCGTTGCTAAAGCTCAGTCCCTGTAAAATTTCAGGTTTATTTTAAGAACGGTATTATGTTAACAATTTGAAGAAAGGAAAACTAACCCTGATGATTATTCGCGAGCAAAGTGTTTATGGTAAAATAAATGTGTATAAAAATAGTTCTTTTAATTATTATAAATTTTTATTTATTTAATATGGTTACAAGGATTGTTTATATAATTTTATTAATTTTTCTAGACATTTCTGCTTTACAATCTTAAAACGCTGTTCTCTCCAATAAAGAGACTAAGCTCTTGTGCTTGAAGAGGGACTTACAGTCAAAAATTATTTTTATTGTTATTAACATTTTTATTTTATGTTGTTATTATTATTTTTTTGTGTGTTTTTTCCTTCGATTAACATGTATTTAGGTCATATTATTTTTGTCATCTCAACATAGATGAAGAATATGGAAGTCTGGGTATTTACGGGGCTTACGACCGTCATAGCCTGGTTTAAGTGATCACTTTACACATGTGTATTATTCACCAATTCTACCCATGATTGACAACCACACATTCTTGGAAGTTCTATACATATTGTTCAATTTTGAAACAAAGTGCTAGAATCACTAGAATTTCACTAGATTTCACATCTATTGGTGGGATGAAAGAAGTTTTTTTTATTGAGCAGAAGCTCTTTCATTTCTTCTTCATGTGTATTGAGATGTCAAAAAATAACACGCAAAATAACTCCTATAATTGGAGATAATCCAGAGTTGTGAACAAGTATTTGGACACACTCAAAATGTTGTAAATAAGTCTAGAATTTTTTTGGTACTTTGATATCTTAATTGTTTTATTAGTAGGAAGGTGATGGAAGTATTTTTTTAAATGTGGACAACAATTTGTTTAAATTGATATATATTATAAGGTACCTTTTAGATTATATTTAAACTACGCTACTCTGCGATGTCGCGTGCCTTCCCTGTAAGATCAGATGACTCGCCAAAAAACGTTTTAATAAGTAAAGCCGTGACACAGCCATGATGATATATACCGAGCGAGTACCTACCTAGAAAGATGCTAATCACCGGTTTCGTCAGATAAAAATCGCCTGTCAGCTTCGGATTTGCATGGCGGAGGCGTTTCAACTGCCAAGGCATTGTTATCGCGTTAAGTTGAATAGGCTTAGGTGGAGACCGGAGACGTCTGCTTTGTGAACCTGCTACAGTTCTCTTTCCAAGCCAAAATGTATAATGGTTATCTGCGGTTGCGTTAAACGTATATTTGTCACTGTGTGTCTGGTTCGTATCCAGAAAGGATCAAATGGCATAGACCTGCAAATTACGTAAAACACAAATTTTGCGTGTAAAAATATATAAACAAAACATTAATTGGAACGGCATCTCCCAGTGAAGGACACATTATTAATGAAATTATTTTCAGTAACTTTTGACATATTTAATAAATAAACAAATGTGCTTAAAAAGATTACCTTATAATTTGTATTGAATTAATAAAATATAGAGATTGTCATACATAGGGCACATCGCAAGTCGTAAACGGTTTTTCAACACCTAAAAATATAATAAAAAGAGTAATTGCCCGGTGTACTGAAAAATTATGCTAACAAAACAACGTTTCTGGGAATTATAATGTTAAAAAATACAATTTTTCATCGCATATTATAAGAATGCAGCGAACGAGTAAACTTTTCCATAAAAATACTAGTATATTGTCCCGATGGTAACAAATTCATGATTAGAATGTTCAGTAGGAAGATCGTGACTGAATTCACCACATAAAGGAAGTAGATATCACTGAATATCACATGTACTTGACCGTATCCCCAGTATAAATCATCCACCGACAAAAGGATACAAAAGAGATTTCCCAAAGTATTTTTCGACTTGACAAACGATTTGGTATCTATTGAAAATCAGTTTGCCATTATGGGAGACGCGAGTAAAGTTATACGGAGTGTCTGCTTTCAAGTTGGGAAGATAAAGGGAAATGTGTTTATCAAGTTTCCCCGTTCTGCGGCTCTAGTTATCTCAAGATCAAATTAATATCTTCTAAACTGCATACAAAACTATCCGGGTTTACATAATGATGATTCATAATATGATTTAGAGCGTGGCCCGGCTGTTGGAAGTTTTATTCGACTTAACCATTGTAGGTATTACGATGTAAACTTTATATTGTTTTTCGTCGTACAAACTTAAAAATAATTAAAACTAATACTTACACCGGCATTCAGAAATAGTCCCGAAGGTATACGTCTGGTAAATTAATTGCAGAAACGAGAGAGATATTTTAAATGCAACGTTTAAGATACGGGTGGAAGAATCGCTACTT
This sequence comes from Brachycentrus maculatus, assembly GCF_059751285.1. Taxonomy (NCBI): domain Eukaryota; kingdom Metazoa; phylum Arthropoda; class Insecta; order Trichoptera; family Brachycentridae; genus Brachycentrus; species Brachycentrus maculatus. Next base: position 1,567,764 of record NW_028280843.1, read on the forward strand.
AAGGGGGTACTCGCAAATATACAATTCATTACGAGACCGGCTGCGCGAGGTGCCACACGTATCTCAGTGCAAATTTTTGTTGCGGTAAAACATGATTCAATCATAAATAAAACACTCGTTTCTTACCACTTGAGTATTATATTTTTACGATTAGTTTCGGAAGGTACAGATGCTGCAGACGAGAAGCTACATCTGTAGCTTCCAAAACTAGTCGTAAAAATACAATAAAATTTTAAACCCTTATCCGCACCCGATGGTGCACAGGGCACTGCATCATATGAACGCAGTGTCATCTTGATTGTTAACACATGAAGGAAAGGTGATCAGCCCTCCGCTTCAGATACCAGTTCAGGGTAATATTGAATAGATATTTGAGTGAATAATCAGTTATATTTATTTAAACCCCACTGGGAATCGAACATGGGACACCCAGTGCGGTAGCCGAGCGTGCTGACCATTGCACTACGGAGGATGACAAATATAATACTCAAGTGGTCAAAAACAAGGGTTTTAGATATTCTCTACATGTATTTAAATAATGTAAGCAAACTATTGCATGCAAATTTTAACTGATTTAGTTTACAACTAAATCAGTTAAGCAGGGAACAACGTGAATGGTGCACTGAAATCAGTTATAGCAAATAAAAACCTATCAGCGGAAGCTAAACTGGCAGTGCACAACGGAGTCCTGGTTTCAACTCTAATGTATGGAAGTGAAACATGGAGTTGGCAAAAGAAGGATGAAAGTAGACCGAATGCAGTCGAAATGCGATCTCTCAGAAAAATGTGCGACAAAACGATGTATGATAGATGTGCGAATAGTGAAATAAGGAAGGATTACAAAGCTGAGATAATCATTATCGATAAAATTAAGAAAGGTGTGTTGAGATGGTTTAGACATGTAAAACGAATGAGTGAACAAATTTATGAGGCGAATGTTATTGGGAAAAGAAGCAGAGGAAGACCGAGAAAAACATGGCACGATCAGGTATGCCAGATACTTGAAAGTGGTCAGGTTATGTATGAGGAGATGCATGAACGTGGAAGACGCGAAGAATGTTTGCAAGGACAGAGTGGTGTGGCGCTCTATTCTCTCTGCCTACCCCTGCGGATAAGCAGCGTGATGGTTAGTTAGATAGTTAGTTAGTTATATCTATTACAAATGTATTTTCATAGTTCTCATATGGGAATAGTATGCATGAGTTAAAAGGCTATAAAACAGTTTTGCGATAGGAATGGATAAACACGAAAAATCCATTAACTTTTTCGAAAATGCAGCTGTAGCAAACTGGTTGACCGAACTTAATCCTCTGATTTGCATACTTGAGCCTTTAAGCAAATAATACTCACATGATTTAAGTGCACCAACACATTATATGTTTAAATGTTAAAAATACTTTCACGTATTTCGCAAAATATACGAATAATTACTTATGTTGAATTGATGGATATCTTGTTAACCACATCTCGGTTGTCCAAACTCAAAGCACAGTAAGGGACATTTTTTTGTAGTACGTTTTTTTTGCATTGTTGGAATAAGTATATTCTACTTTGTCCAAAAATGCAAAAAACGTACTACAAAAAAATGTCCCTTACTGTGTTTAAAGTTTGGACAGTCGTTCTGTGGTCAACCTCTTGGAAAAAAGTGAGTCATAAAAATACACTCTTTTTTTTTACTATTATATTTTTTAAAATCAAAATTTGAAATGAAAGAAATCAGTACAAAACATAAAAAACAATAAAAGAAAAAAAAACATAAAGGAAGAATGGATATATCTAGACTGGTGGGGGATTGACCCGAGCTGGATTCGGGAAAATCACTGTATCAGCAAAATACCTACCCGAATTGTATTCAGGCAAATCACACAAGGGGTTAACGCATATGAATTAACTGTTAATTTATTTTTATTTTTAATTGTAACAACTTGTTCTAAAACACACTAGTTGGCTTTGTATCATTCAACAAACCAACAAAATATTTTTCGGACTAACCATAGTTTTCACATTTTAAAAACATTTTCATTTGATGGGCAGATACTGCATGTAACACACAAATTTCATAAATTCAAAATATACAGAAAATTTACACTTGGATTATTTTAAAAATTACAGTAGTTACAAAAATGTTATAAGTAACTCATAAGCGGAAATAATCCAGATTTGTGAACAAGCATTTGGACACACTTAAAATGTTGTAAATAAAATAATTAGTCAAATTATAAGCTACATAAAAAGTAAAAATCATATTTTCAGGTAGGTCTCAAGTGCGTGAATTGAATCCAGATTACACACAAATATTAAGAGTATGCTCAATAAAAGCTTTCCCTATTTTAGCATACATGACTGTTTTAAACTCACATGTAGTGTGTCACGATTTTGATAAATATATCTAGAAGATTCAAAAAAATTAGTAGTGTAATTGTAAATCATAGGTAGAATTGGTGAATATAAATAAAGTGATTACTTTACCAACCCTATGACTAAAAAATGTAATTACAAGAATGCAATTAGATAATCCTGGACAAATTAAAGTGATTTTCAAATACCTCTATTATTTATGTATATTGTAAATTAAGGTGTGAAGTGAGAAAGTAACCAACTCCATTATGATTTGTTTTAGTAGATTTCTGATAACCATCGCTTCCTCACAATAAAGTCATCAATTTTCATTTACACCATGACGATGAAACAAATGCTTCTCCCCCGAAACATCCAAGAAAATCAGATTATTATTAATGATTCTAAGTGAACGATGCCCCGTTATAAATACTATTGTCATGTTTAAGGATTAGAACAGGTACTATAAGTGAAACGAAAACATACTTTGTATGCAATGATGGTACTTACACCTAAATTTACTAATTTTTCCTACATATTTCGATTATCTGTCTTCCCTATATGGGAAAACACAAAGCTTTCTTTACACATTAAGGACGGGAAAAGTATTTCTACCCCTTCGGCCGATTGATGCCTAAGGACGGGAATAGTATTTTAAACTTCTGCGCCGGCCTCATTTCAAAGTCAGAAAAGAAGGATTTATTTAAAAAAGGATATACGTATATTATGTAGAGGTTTTAACTATATGTACATAATTATCAAATCCCGTCGCCGCCGGTCCGCAGGCGTAAAAAAATATCCGTCTGAAATGTGTTGATACATCTATAAATGGTATGGACTTTATTGGGTATTGTAAATTACTGTTATTTTAATTCAGATGCCAGACGTGAGTAATACTTAATATGAATATTTTTTTGAAAATAGTTTTATGTATTCAATCTAGAACTTCATGCAATCTAGCCAGACTTGCTATTAAGTTTCTTTAGATATGGAAAATATAAATATTTTTATTATACGTAATTAAATTATAATAAAGTGAGGAGCCTAAATTATTCATTATTTTCGAAACATTATATGAGAAAAATGAATAATAAGACATTTTTAAAATACATGTATGATTTATTTATTAAGAATATAAAACTATATAAAAACTTACAAAAATAGTTGTAAAACGAGTAAGTTTTAAAAATTAATAAATAAATTTAAGTTTTACTGTTATATATTCTTTTTAAATCATAGCCAGAGAGATGTTTTGTTTCATTGTTTTAGTTAAATAACAAAATCATTTAACATTCCAGACTCTTAATAGGGTTAGTTTTCCAGAAAATATTAAAAATGTTCCAAAATTAATAAGCGTCATAAATAAACTACCTTAATTTAAGTTTGTAAAATCAGCATCAAGCGAAAACAGTACACATTCCCAGAGTGAATAAGAAGTAAAATCGCAATTCAAGGCGAAGAGCAGTAGAACGCCAACTTGTGTACCATACCCAAACCGGGAAAGATGACTTGCTTATATTTATAAAGCTTAATTTTTCTTTTCAGAGGTAGGTACTCGGATTTTCGTACCCATCAAAAAGACGCTGCCGCAGCAAAGAAGGGAGGGGGGGGGGGGAGGGAGACGAAAGGATGGGGCAATTTGAAAAATTGCCCGCGGGCCCCGGCAGCTTTCACGACTCGGATGGAAAACTTGTTTAAAAAGTATAGTGGCAGTCGGCAGTACGTCTCAGTTGAACTGTCGCGAACCTGTTTACTGTTACCGCGGCTCCTTAGGGAGGGGTAATTAATATTTCTGATAGATTTTCGTAATTGACAGGTGAGTTCAGGAACTTATTTTCAGAATTTGTGTCTGTAATATTCAATCAAACTTTTAATTAATACCTTCTTTTAAAATACAGCAGTAATTAGACATTTTTTAAAAGATGTCTAATTTAAAAGTAAAACCTTTTTTGTCGTTGCATATTTTATGTTTTTTTATCATCACAGACTTACTTCAAGGTTTTAAGAAATTTTATGGTAAGTGCACATTGTAATATGATGTAACTAATTGAGTGCAAAATAAATAAATGTTAAGCCATTATAGTTATGAAATATTGCTTCAGTGAAGCTAGATTTTTTTATTATCTTTCATGAACAAGGTTTCTAAATTGGTTCATATATATAGAACTTCCAAGAATTTGAGTAGTGTGGTTGTCCATAATGGGTAGAATTGGTGAATGTTACACGTGTGTAAAGTGATCACTCAAACCAGCCTATGACAGTCGTAAGCCCCGTAAATGCCCAGACTTCCATATTTTTCTTCATCTTTGATGAGATATCAAAAAATAATATGAAGATAACTCCTGTAATTGGAGATAATCCAGATTTTGTGAACAAGTATTTGGACACACTCAAAATGTTGTAAATAAATTATCTGGTCAAATTATAAGCTTAATAATAAAAATGAAAATGGTATTTTCTGGCGTTTCTCATGTGTGTGATTATAATCCGGGATTCGGATCTCACATACTAATATAAGAGTTTCTGCTTAATAAAAAGCTTCTTTACATCTCACCAATAGATGTCTCTAGTGAAGTTCTAGTGATTCATGAACAAGGTTTCTAAATTGGTTCATATATATAGAACTTCCAAGAATTTGAGTAGTGTGGTTGTCCATAATGGGTAGAATTGGTGAATGTTACACGTGTGTAAAGTGATCGCTCAAACCAGCCTATGACGGTCGTAAGCCCCGTAAATGCCCAGACTTCCATATTTTTCTTCATCTTTGAATAGATATCAAAAAATAATATCTTTCATGGTAATTATATTTTTTTATTCGTACCACATAATATACCTACTGCAAAAGAAGATATGTGCTCTCCGCATTACGACAAAAGTACCAAATTATCTGTTGACTATTAACTGAGTAATAATCTAATTACTACGTCGTGCTAGTCGAATTTTCTTTAAGGAGCCGTAATAATTTTTGTTCCCTTTAAGAGTCTGTACTAATTTTCATTTAATTATACACCACTTTTTCTTGAGGCTAACTGTTATATCGTGAGAGAGAACCAGGTTTGAAAATGGTTCTACAAATGAAAGATTTTTCTTCTTCTTCAATTTTACAAAGTATCAAAAAAGAGTACATGGAATAAACCATCTTTGCCACTGTTTTATTGGTTTTATCGAGGATTTGATAGGTCATTCTATTCAGAATAAACATATCTTTGCAACGGTATATCAATACAAGAGATAAGGCATCTTTGTCAGAAATTTTAACGCCTGGAAGATATGGTATAAAGTAAATAAATAAAAATATTGATCTCCTTGGTTCTGTGACAGATGGCAGTATTTTTCATTTAAATGTTTTCCTTGATAAAAAAGTTAAATAACATCGTTCCAAGATTCCGGAATTAAAAGTCGGTCATGGCAAATCTACCGAAGAAGGCTTTTTTACCACCGATTAACGTACAAAGGCAAAAATCTTAACTACCGTTATTATTAGCTTGGATCTACTCGAATTTGATCCCAGGGGAGTTTCATTTACCGTTTTATCTTTGCGAAGGCAATTCCTCAACTAAATTCATTCATTTCCATTACTTTTTAAAATATTTTTTGATCCAGATAGCAATATTATTTTGAATTCCTCAACAGGTTAATGCCCATTTTCGAGACCAATCAGTCTGTTAAAATTCTAAGTGCCGAAGGCAGTGAAGTTTTTGAGGAGACTCCCCGTGAGAGATTAAAAAAATAAATTGAGTCAAATGAAGAGAAAAATTTATGGAATTTGAAAAAAATAACAATAATGCATTAATTTAGTGATGGTTTAAATAAAATATAGGCGATCAAATTAAAATAAAACCGAATTCTTCTTCCGACGACTTGTTTAAAAGAAGTCTTTACTTAATTCTGTTGTTAATTTGATAACTTAAATCTAATAACGTCATCGTTACGTATTGCATATTGTAGCTCTTAATTAATGTTACAATTTGACATTAAAAAATTAAGCTAAAATGAAATATAATCCGAGAAAAAGTAACGAGTACCTACTGTCTCGATCGGGTACCTGAAAAGTAAGTTTCTCGTTAGTCACATCTCCAGTTTATATGACATAAAAACAGTTTTATATGAGTTAAAATGTTTTTTTGTAGAAACAATTCTACACCTACACCTTATAACATAATCAACATTCAATCGTATCAGAATTGATTTTTGTAATTTTTTTATTGATACATGTTTTATTTTTTGATGAACGTAAATACTACCATCCAACATAAGTATTTTAATTTGTGTTAAATTTTTTTTTAAATAGTTTTGACGGTGGTTTTTTTCTGTACTCTTTAAACAATTTTATTTATCAACAAAATAAAATAGTTTTTTCCCAGTACGGACCTATAGGCTTACATCTGGTTAGTACTATACAACTTATATTTATTTAACTTGAAATTGCAGGTAAAAATATTACTTCGAGATGGAATATCTGCGGGAAAGTTGCCCGAGGAGCAGGAGACAGAGGAGTAATATTGCGGAGTGGAGAAGACTAACAAAGTTAAATGCTGGCCGCCTCGCCGCGGGCGCTGCTGCGAACTTCAAAGCGGATTGCCTACTCAGACGGCAAGGCAAACTATCACTCAAATTCTTTCAGAGTTTTAGCGGTCTGTCAATGGGACTTCAAGAAACGAAGAAAAACTTTTGAGGTTTGCTAAAAATAATAAGGCGAAATTGCTGTGATAGGCTTTAATAAGATTTAAAATTTAATGATTGGTTTATTACATTAAGTAAGGCTGTAAAATTAAAGATATGCTTTTGTACTATAAGGAAAACAGTTCTCTTATTTCTTGGTCAAAATCTAGATGCTGTGCAAATAGACGTAAAGGAGAATATAAGGTAATTTATCGTCATCAATCTACAATAAATTAAAGTATAAACTCACCTTTTCGATGTACTTATATCAATTCATGATGAAAAGGTATATTTTATATGTAGTTTTATTGAAATAAATGTTTTTCAAAAGTTTTTCCATCCTACGAAGATCCATTATAATAAGAAAAAAATAATATTATAAACGATTTATTAAACATTTAATTATTGCTTTGTTTTACCTTTATATGCCTAAGTACATTCTGGTAGTTATTAAATTATACTTTTTTTGTAATTATGTATTATCTTGAAAATACATATTTTATCAGGCATCAATGTATCACCCTTTTTTTAATTGGTCCGTTACACACTTGAATAAAACATGTTAGTACTGTATTACTGTGAAACCAATTCATATATTATAAGTATGCATTGAAAATTTCAAATATGACTAAATAAATACAATGCATAAATACAATGCGTAATTTTAATACCAGAATAAAAGAACACATACGATGTCTAAACAATAATAACTTCTCCGAATTTGCCAATCACCTCATAGAATCAAATCACGTCTTCAAAAAAGACACGGGAGTAAAAATATTAAACACTAATAATAAAGGGTTAAAACTAAATAATATGGAGATTTTTTATATTAGGAAAGCACTTAAAAATAATATTCCTCTAATTAACAACCAAATAAATTTTACATATAGTCCATTGTTTGATTCGACATCGATTAAACACGATTCGTCAATATCCAATTCGAACCCCCCCCACTCCTCTCATCCTACAAGTATATAAGTAAATTCGATTCCTAGTCTAATTCTAATATACGTTTAACCTCGGCTCGTAACGCATGTCTGTATTGAAAACTATAGTGCATGTTGGTCTTCGGGTCGACCAAAAATCGCATGTGTTAGACATTTTGTGTAGTTTCGAGTGTGTAAATGGTGCTATGGTGGTGAAGGGTAGTATTGTTTGCATGCTGTGTTAGTGATTGTCCTGACGAAGAGACGGGTACGTCTCGAAACCGGTAGACGTAAAAATCTCGGTGAGTGGTTATATACTAATTTTATTAACATTTTTGTAAAAAAAAAAAATAAGTAAAAATAAATACAAAAACAAAAAATACTACGATTTTTCACTGCATACCCTCCAAATGAAAATAAATAAAACTTACCAAAATAAATCATTAGGTAGGTACATTTAACAAATATTTATTATTTCGACTACGTGTTTTTTAAATTTCAGTGTTCAATAATATGCGTTTGTTTTGTGGAATAAACTATGGTTCAAATATTTTTCTTTTTTTATATGCGACGTATTCAAAAAAAGATTAAGCATGGATTTTAAAACAATCTCGCACACTCCATCAATATGTGAATATTTATAAACGGAAAAACTAAAAAATAACGATAGAAAAAGTAATCCTCAGTTAATTTTGGTATTTTACTCCCAGTAACAATTTACGATGGAAGAAAGTTCATAAACTTCTGGATGTATAAAAATATTATGTGTGAATATGAAGGCTATGTACATACATATGTGTACAGATCAACCTCAATATATTACATATCTAATTTATATGGCGGTATAAATAAAATACACAACCACACGTTGGGACGGACTTCCGGAAAGCTTTTCATACTCATTAATGAGGGATGGAATCTGTTAAACCAGGTGAATTCAACATTTTCTCTCCGATGTTTTTAAAAATTACTGGGTAATAAAAAATAATTGAATTTAATAATATAAATAGGGCGTATCATATGGATACGAATTTATATATTGAAGTTTTAGATTTTTACGAATTTATTTTAAGCATTGTTCTGTAAAATATTAAAGTTTGATTTTCACACAGCTGACGGCCTGATTTGGCCGGCTTAAGTGAACACTTTATACAATTGTGTAACGTTTATCATTCTGTCCACTTTTGAATATATACATATACATATTGCATAAGTTATTGAAAGATGTATACCATAAATGTACTTTGTTGGATTTCTATAATCATACATTTGTAAAATCGATATTGATAGGTATTTTATCCATAGGGTAAATAATTCAGTGTATGATTACTGAAAACTGAGGACATCACCGTCAGCCGAAATGCCACATCTATCAAAATTTTAACTAATATACGAAGTAATACATTACCTGTTACGTTGCTTGATGATGTTTAAAACTTTATAATTTGAGTAACTGCGATATCTCAGACGAATGTGAAGCAAAACAATGTGTGATAGATGTCCCATTGAAAAGATAGGGAATTAATGCAAAGATTATTGATAATTTAAAGAAATGAGTGTTGAGATGGTACGGTGTTTGAAAATGATGCGGAATTATTGAAACTTGTGTCAAAATAGATTTAAAAAAAATTGTGGTATTTACCAAGTAAAACATAAATTAAAAATACAAGAAACATATTTATTTAATAACGAAATAATACAGTATTATATTTTTTCTTTTAACGGATGAATTCATAATCTCATAGTGATCTTCCTAGTTAGTGAAAATAATATCTATGAGTTTAAGATTCGTGACTCTTCGCGATATTTCATTGACCATGGTTTATCACCCCTGGCATTAAACGCTTTCGCCTTGGGCGGGCGGAGCAGGCAATCAGCGGCGCTTGTATCGCCGATTAATGAAACTCCCTTCTTGAAGTTTCGAAGGCCGTGCGCCCTCCGTTCTGTATCCGTGCAGGCTCGCATCTACAGCATCTCCCACTGGGCTCGGAGGTGATCTACGGTGCCGTAAACGCTTCCTCTCGCCGCTTCTCCTAATTGAAAGCTGCTACTGGAGAAATTGCCCTCAACAATAATGGCAATCCTTTTCCTTTATTTTTCGTTTTATTTTATTCGGCGCGATACTTATTACAGCGGCCAATTACATGATGTTAGCCGTTTTACGACCGATACGTACATGACTAAGGTAGGCACGTGCGCGTTCGGGGTTGTTTAAAATGATTTTCAGGTAGTCCCATATGTGTCGCGAATATAATAGATGTTAAATAGATGATATATGCTTAAATAGATGTTAAATAGATAAAAGATGATTAAATAGATGTTACATAGATTAAATGATACGAATATGATAGATGAAACGATGTATGATAGATGTTAAAATGAGACAGTAATAAGCATTATCTCCGTCATTATTATTTAAAGTGGTGTTACACAAAGTGAACGATGAATGACAAGAAGAGTGTTATAAGCACTATCGATCAAATTAAGAAAAGTGGTTTGGGCATGTGAATCGAATGAGTGAAGAAAGAATAGTAAAAACAAATTTATGACTCATTTAAGACTCATGTCTTATGTGTCGCGAATATACGGGAAAACGATGTATAATATGTTCAAATGAGACAGTCATAAGCATTAGAACTGTCAATATTATTTAAAGTGGTGTTACACAAAGTGAACGATGAATGCTAATAAGAGTGTTACAAGCACTATCGATCAAATTAAGAAAAGTAGTTTGGGCATGTGAATCGAATGAGTGAAGAAAGAATAGTAAAAACAAATTTATGACTCATTTAAGACTCATGTCTTATGTGTCGCGAATATACGGGAAAACGATGTATAATATGTTCAAATGAAACAGACAGTCATAAGCATTAGAACTGTCAATATTATTTAAAGTGGTGTTACACAAAGTGAACGATGAATGCTAAGAAGAGTGTTATAAGCACTATCGATCAAATTAAGAAAAGTGGTTTGGGCATGTGAATCGAATGAGTGAAGAAAGAAATGTAAAACAAATTTATGACTCATTTCAGACTCATGTCTTATGTGATTGGTAATAGAATCATAGGAAAAACGACGAAAATTTGATGTGATCAAGTATTTTAAATACTTGGGAGTGGTCAGGTCAGGAGTTGGAATAATCGGCGGGTATTATGAGAAAATGCATGCACGTGGAAAAGGCGAAGATTGTTTGCAAAGACTAGTAAAACGTTCTTTTCTCTCTGCATACCCCTGTGGAGAAGCGGAGTGATGGCTGAATAGTTATTGTTTCAAAAAATAAACAATAAATTTGAGGTATACATTATAATGACGAATTTGCTCAAATTAAAAACATATATCAAACATATTCTTGCAGCTTTGTAATTTGTAATTTTGAATAGTATATAGTATTAAAGCTATCTGTTAACATTATTCTCTTTATTGGCTTGATTAAAAAAATACATGTACATATATACCACACATACATTAACATATAATACTGAATAAGTGCCTACTAGGGACACCTGCGATACCGAATAAAATATTATTTCCCATCTACCTCCAAAATAGTGCTATCGATTTGGTTCGATTCGGAGAATATTCACGATCACCCCCTAATACGGAGAGAACAGTTGCGGGTACTCTTAGACTCCTCGGGGTCACGCAGATACTGGAAGGTTCACCGCAGACATATTTATTCGTCCGAAGGTTAAAGTTTTCTCCACCGTCGTCTTTTCACGTTCTCTCCGAAGATCCAGCCCTTAGTTTCGGGAAACTTTCGGCGAAATCATTTTCTTCCAGTTCTATTCTTCACACCCCCAAGTACGCCATTATTTCGATGTTTTGAATGAGAATTAATAATATAGATGTTAATAATTTTGAATAATTTATAAAGCGCCATTATCGTAGAGAAATACCTCAAGGGCACTTATACAGATGTCGATTATGACTTGAATATGATATTGTTGGATAAAAATATATATTAATATATATGACATTCGTTGTCAATTTGCTGAGTCTGAAGGGGAAAAGTAGGGCCGCCGTATTAGTATGCCTTCTTCTCGGTCTTAATATTTGTGAACAAAAAAAATTAAAATTACAATGTTACGTAAAATTAACATATATTTTAATTATCATTATGAAATATCTCATTTGAAGTATTTTCTTTGGGTTTGTAATTCTTCTTTTTTGTTCCTTTATTAATTTAAGTGTTATTTTTTCTATTGATTATTTAAAGCATATAAGGAATAGATTTAAGCACAATTTAAGTATCAAGTTGGCCTAGTAATATAATCATATCGATTATATTTTATAATATAATCGATGAAAAAACGTTATAATTTTCATTTTACGTGTAAACGGTGCGTGAAAAATAGAAAACTAATGTTTTGTTCTGTTTTTTTTTAATGAATCAGAATTTTTATATGGCTGTGCTTCGATAATGATTGTTTTATTCATTTATATCTTACAAGTTTAAAAATAGTTTCTTTTTATGGCTAAAAAGTCTCGCAGTAAGTTTATTCGATTTCCGGACAATACAAGCTATGAAATATTCTCTGTCGAAATTTTTTAAACCTTCCGTTCCAAAAAGATAAGGATTTTGGGTCAATTGTCTAAGTTATCCCTTCGAGTAATGTCATCAGTGATGAACTGAAAATATTCATGCAGTGAAGTATTGTCCTTGTATGCCACAAAAAGCTTCGTTCTTAAACACCTAAGTATTTCTTTAATTCATAGCGTAAGTTTCAGTTTTTTTAATGAATTGTTAATCCATTTTATACAAAATAAAAGTGACTGAAAAAAATCTCATATTATATATAATAAGCGTGAATTTATGCATATTTTGTCTTACTCAAAACATCAAAACTACAAACAAGTAATTTTTACATATAAAAAATACTAAAATTCAAATAGGCTTGAAAATATTGAACAAATAACAATAAGAAAAAATTTAGTAGAGAGTTTGTGTATGTTACTTGTGCAAATTCGATAAAGTTAAATATTTTAGTATCAAATTTAAAAGTAAAAAATGAATTGGGAATCTAAAAATTAATAAATATTGTCAATTTGATATACATAATCACCTCGTCCCAAACGTGGGGCCACACACTATCTGATATTTTACCGGTATTTTATGGCCCCACGGTTAGGGTGGTAGGTACGCACGGATAGGTTAAGGGGAGAGGGGTTGAGGAAATAAAGGAAGAATATGATGGACAGTTAGCGTTGCAATGCATTGCATAATTAAATTACATTGAATTTACTTACTGTCTATCATTGCAATGATAGACAGTAAGTAAATTCAATGTAATTTAATTATTTACAAAAAAAAATCACACACTAAATGAAATTAATCATTTCAAATAAATAAATGAAATAATTGTGTTAAAAGCGTAATGTCTTGTCGATACTCGTGTAACACGGGCTCTTTACAATTTCTCATCTTGCAGACAACAATGGGAGATCGGCACATTGTCTTTAAGGGCGGATATTGCTCTCCTCTCTACAATTACCAGGTGGAAATTGAGGCGATATTTATTAGGCACTTCCCGCTTCTCCCTTTTGTTCCCACAAATAACATTCGCGGCAATTCAATTATTGCGGTCCTGCTTGTTCGTCTTTTAGCTGGAGATGACGTCATACTGTGGAGGAATTGATAACTTTGTCTTTTAACGAGATTTATATTTAGAATAAGGAAAAAAGCTTGTTTGTTTTCTTTATATCGATATCCTAACATATTAGAAGACGAATGTGGAAGTCTGGGTATTTACAGGGTTTACGACCTATCTCATTGGCTGTTATAGGTTGTAAACCCTGTAAATACCCAGACATCTATGTTGAGATATCAATACAAAAAAAATATAACTTCTAAGTGGACCCCCGATTTGGGAACAAATATTTGGACACACTAAAAATATTGTGAATCTTGATAAAAATTATTAACAGTACAATAATATGTGAAATGTAAAAATATTCGCAAATGAAGTTTTTTTACCGATATGTGCATAAATCGTAAAATGATGGATTGTTTTGAATGAAATATATTTGGAAGTATTTTTTCAGGTTAGTATTACTTATATTTCTTTTTTACTTGAGTTCCTATTGATAAATATTGTATGTCGTCGTTATAAAAATAAAGTACTCTTTTTTATTAAACAATACTACTACTTATTAAACTAGAATGTTTGAGGATATTTTTTTATAGATTTATTCAAAAGTGATATTATTTAATTAATTTGCTTGCTTAAGTTGGAAAAAAACATAAATTGAAATAAATAAACGGAATTTTCATCTGTGGTCGAAATGGGAAAGTTATTTACTTCACATATATATATACAGATGGCATTTGTATGCTTCAATTTCAACTGGGATATGCTAGCGGCTGTCTATATCAGGGGGCAAACTTTTCGAATGAAGGGCCAAGTTCAGGAATTTAAAATGTGCTGCGGGCTCGAATAAAAAACTATTTTTTAAACTATATACTGAAATAAAAATTATTTAAAAAACAATGAAATGAGTGAAGAAATTTAAGAAAATAAAGAGAAAACAATGGGCGGCAGAAAAATACGCGGCGGGTCATATGTGACCCGCGCGTCGTGGTTTGACCGTGCTTTCTCTATACATACAAATATAATATTGGTTGATGCAAAAGTAGTGACCGTTTTTTATGATCCCAGGTAAAAAAATTTTTTTTCATAAATTACGAGTAGTATCTTCTTTTTTATGATTTCATTGTATAAAGGATGCTTTCCCTCTACTTTCTGTTCAGTTTTGGCCTAGACAGAGTACAGTTATGACCCCTTGTATTTTATCAAAATGTCGCTCGATAAAGTGCATTTACGCCATTGTTTACTTTATGAATTCCGTAAAGACAATACCGCGAGTGTGGCAACCAAAAACATTTGTGAAGTGTTTGGAGCAGATTTTATCAAAGTTCGACAGGTACGAAGATGGTTTACAAAATTCCGATCTGGAGATTTTTCACTCATTGATAAACCACGTATCGGGCGGCCATTGAAGTCTGATGACGACAAGTTAAAAGTCATAATTGACACCAATCCACGTCTAACCATCAGGGAGATTTTGTCAATGATGGGAGTTAACCAAACAACCGTATTAAGACATTTGAAGCGTATGGAAATGGTTTCGCGGTACGACGTTTGGATACCTCTTCAATTGTCGGCTGCCAATTTATTGGATCGTGTTTCAACGTGCGTTGCTTTGAGTGCGAGACAAAAACATGAACCTTTTTTGCATCGTTTGGTGACGGGAAATGGGAGACGAGAAATGGGTCGTGTACAACAACGTGACAAGAAAAAGACATTGGGATATACCTGTACAAGCCCCATTAACAACTTCGAAGGCCGAAATCCATAAAAAAGGTTATACTTTGTGTTTGGTGGAATAATAAGAGTATTGTGTATTTTGAACTCTTGGAACATGATAAGACAAGTACAGCGGAACGATATTGTCAGTAATTATCCAAATCGAACATGGACCTTCAAAAGGATAGACCAGAATTGGTAAACAGAAAAGGGGCAGTGTTTCATAACGACAACGCGCGACTACATGTGGCTATGATGACCCAACACAAGCTAAATGAGTTAAATTGGGATGTTATCAAGCATCCACCGTATTCTCCAGATCTTGCTCTTTCTGAATTTTATTTATTCCGATCACTGCAAAAAAATTTAAATGATGAAAAAAATTATACAATACAGCAGGTAAAAACATCCCTTACTTAATTTTTCGCTTCAAAATCCATGGAATTTTTTATTACTGGTATAAATAAGTTGATAGAAAGATGGGAGAAAGTTATAAGAACTGATGGAAATTATATAATTTATTAAATAAATAATTTACATAAAAAAAATAAAAAAATTAAAAAAATGTAAAAAACGGTCAAAACTTTTGCATCAACCCAATATATAATAGTACACAACTTTCAAAAACTGAGGCAGCCGAAATGGTGAACATTACAGTGTACAATGTGATCACTTAAGCCAGCCAAGCAAGAACATTAACCCTGTTAATGTCCAAACCATATTCATTTAGCATGAATATATTAAATTTCATTTATTGACTTGGCAGTCACTTTGTGGTAAAATCAGTGGTTTTTACTAAGTAAAACATTCATTCAAAATTAATAGATTTAATTGGGATTTAGGTAGAGAAATATAATTCTATTTATTAATCTTACATGCATTTTTATTTTACTGTTCTGTTTTTTTCTTTTAATCATACTTATTCAACAATGACGTTGGGTTATTTTCCATATTTTATACAATTTATATGTACTTTGAAACCGAGAGACTTCAAGGTTTGGAATAAAGGTAAATAAATAAATAGTACATTATTTGTATGTTTCCTTTATTAAAAATAATTTTTATTTGACTCGAACGAAACGTCATCACATAGATGTTTATTATGAATTTTATTATTAAAATTGAATATTTATTGATTGGGCGTTTAATTTAAAGAACTCCATAATTTTTAGGGTCCACTTAGTTGTATATTTAAGAAAAATACACAACTTAGCAGACCGTAAAAATCAGTATTTTTTAATAACTGAAAAAACAGATTAAATATCTTTTGAACAAAACATAGGCCCTTTGAAATTCTATGTAATTAAAAAATATATCGACAGTGAAGGAATGATAATAATAAAAGCTGAATACATTTTTTTTACCTGACTCGGGGAAATTAGTTTATCTAAAAGTTTGTATTTTAATTGGATATTATCGACACTGCAGATTGGAGCAGAGCTTAACTGGTAATCTTTATTAAAAGTGCTTGGAAAAGTTTAACGTTGGAGCTTTCTGGGGGTCGAGGGAGGCACCTTGGTCGGGGTCGCGGCAGGAGAGGGACGCGGGCGGGGAACCGATTATAGAACTTCCATAATAGCGATACTTCAGTATCCAAAGGACTTTCTCGTTATTAAAAGTATTCTATTTCTACGAAATGATTTACAAATTTTAATTTTACTTAGTTCTGCTCTCGAAAATGTCGCCCGATTTATTGGTGTGTAAAAATCTTACCTCATAACACCTTTAAAATCTGTAGGTTACTAGACCAGTGATCGGAAATATGTTAGCTCAAGAGCCAAATATGTGCATTACAACGATCAAAATTTTTCTTGAGAGTCAAATTTTTATGCAGTTCTAGTCCACTTTGATTATAATTTTAAATCTTTATTTAATTACTTTTCAATACAAATTTATATTTCAAAATTAGCCATTTAAAATAAAAACGCCACTTATTGCGAATTATGTCCTCGCATATCCTTTGAAAGTTTCATCAAGTCAGGTTCGCATGTCGTTATTTTTAGCACATTTCGAGGTTCTCATCAATAAGATGATTTCGCAGTTTCCTTTTTAATAAGGTTCTGCTTCAAAAAGATTGTTGGCATGTATACGTAAAGTCGAAGAGCATTTCCGAGGATGTATATATTTTTAAATAAATTATATTTGTGTTTTTATTATTTATAAAAATATTTCAATTTCATACTATTTATGTGAGCCTAAGTGGCTCATTATTAGAAATAGGTATCAAATTGTGGTGGAGTGGGTTCGAACCGAAAAGCTCTTGACTTAAGAGTCCGCGACACTAACCACGGGACCACAACCCGACACTTGTGCCGGAACCGCACTTACAATTTCAAAAAGCCGCACGAGGCTCCCCAGCCACATTTTGCCGACCCATGCACTAGACAGCCACAAATAATATCAGATAATGTATGTGGCCGTCTTTATGATAACGCACTAGACAGTTACTGCTGCTCAGCCGCATATAACGTAAACGAATGTATGTATGCGTAGTTGTCAGCATGGTAACGCACTCAACAACTACCGCTATGTTGAACAATATCACATTGGATATTGATCTGTTCCATGTGTCTGAAGGAGTCTTCCGAAGCGGGATTCTTCTACACATTTAACAAGAGTCTTCTTGCTTACTTTTAATTTGTTTTTTTAATGTATACGCCTTAAATGTTAGTTTGTAATGTATATATTAATTATGGAATAAATTGAAAAAATTTAATAAATTGAAAATTGAAAAAATTGAGCTACTGCTGTATAGCCACAAACAAAGTAATAAATATGTATACGGTAACGCTGTCGATATATATTTATTTATTTTTAGCAAACCGGAATGCTTGTATTTTTGTCCATTTGTATGATAAATAATTATTAATTTGGATAAGTTATAAGCGTTATTTTCGTAAAATACTACCTCAAGAGCGCTTCACTGTGATTAAATTGGGAAAAAGGAAACAGTGGAAATGATTTATCAAACAAATGCGTTCAAAATAATAAAGATAATCTCTCTGTCACTATTTTAAACTACTAGTTTCTAAATATCATACGTCACAAATTCTCTATTGAGGGCTCCACCTTCAGCCTAAATTACACATTTATAATATTGCTCAAACTTCTCTCGTAAAAAATCATACATTCTTCGTATCAAGTACATCTGTAATATATAAATTCAAAACTCTTCGTTATTTTCATTTTGGACGCGAATGGAATTATGACGTAACGACCCTCTTTCCAAAAGTGCAGCATTGATAAAATGGCTGAGTATCTTATCCAACCTTTATCTCTCGTTAGTTAGTTCGTATTCTTTCAGTATTCCTGTATAAGCCCTCTGTCTATCTCTGTCCTTCGCATCGGTTTGCCGAATTCGCCCTCTTCCTTCCCCTGTTCAGGATTCAGACCGCGTAGAAAACTGATAAGCCAAAAGATCAGCAGTTTGAATTTGACTTTGAGTATTCTATGGGCGCCGATCGCTCTAACAAAGGTGTTTTTTTTTTGTTTCAAGTAATGTATTTACACCGGTCTGGGTCATTATGCCCTTTTACGAATGATAAACTTGACGGATTACTTACTCAGTGCTGTGTTTACAACCCAAATTCTTTTGAACTAATAAACGTGTAAAATTATTTGTATTATTTATTGATTCGGCATTAACTTTGTGGAATGACATGTTGATTTTTTTAAATTAAACACTTGTAATAAACCACTTAAAGAGTTTTATTTTTATTATGCACGACTAGTTTCGAAAACTTGCAGATGTTTTCATCTACAGGTGAAAATTAAAACTAACGAGAAAAAAATATTTAGGGGTATATACCATATAGAGGTTGATAGGGTAATAAATATAGGGAAGGGGGGGGGGTAAAGGAACAAGATTTTTTGTAAAAGGAAACATAGATAATAATGGTGACGAATTTTGATACAGTATATTACTATATTATTTTTTGACATCTCATCAAAGATGAAGAAGAATATGGAAGTCTGGGCATTTACGGGGCTGACGACCGTCATAGGCTGGTTTAAGTGATCACTTTACACACGTGTAACATTCACTAATTCTACCCATTATTGACAACCACACTACTCAAATTCTTGGAAGTTCTGTATATATGAACCAATTTAGAAACCTTGTTCTTGAATCACTAGAACTTCAATAGAGACATCTATTAGTGAGATGTAAAGAAGCATTTTATTAAGCAGAAACTCTTATATTAGTATGTGATTTTGTGAACAAGTATTTGGACACACTCAAATGTTGTAAGTATATTATTAATTAATGTTTTATCTGAATTAAAATTTTTATGTTTATCTAAATTTTCTAAGTCATTTATGACTTGACCTTTATTTGTAACAGAGTGTAATAATTTAAGTGTATGAGAGTGAAATGAGTGGTTAGTTTCCAGGATATTATTTGCGAATTCCGAAAAATAATTACTTGTTAGTCCACGGCTAATAGAATAAGAGAACATCGTCGGATTAAAAAAAATATATTAAATTATACATTATAGTGTTACATTACTGTATGTAATGAGATAAAAAGTTTTCAGGGATCCATTAAAGTTTTATTGTAGCAATAAAAATAGCAGTATCTTTGCAATATGGTTCCTCCTAAATATCCGACGAATGAAGGAAACTTTCATGATCTATGTGCATTGAGCAATTTCGGGTTCAAATTACTGAGCTTTGTTTCAAAGTAATAATGAATGCTCAACTTACGTGAAAACCGAAATACGGAGCATTATAAGTTCTCGTTTATTTTTAAGTAAGGTCGCTTCGAAGCATAAAGAATCGATACATTAAAAAAATATTACCTTATTAATTTATTTTATTCAAGGTGTCAAAGTATTATTGACTACTATCTGTACTCGGCAACGTGTTGCTGTGGCTTAGTCTGGTTAAACGGAAAAGAAAGTTTTATCGGAATTTCAAATTTAATCGGTAAATTACTTAATGAAATTTCATTTTAACAAACGTAGATGTATATAAGAATGTTGTTAAAAATAGGTGTAGAGGAAGACCGAGGTAAGCTTGGCACGATCATATATTTAAAAAAATTGTAAATGGTCAATCCAGAGTTGACATAATCGGCAGATATGTATGAAGAGATGTATTAATCTACAATAGATAAGACGAATATTGTTTACAAAGACAGATTGGTATGGCCTTGTATTCTCTTTGTTTACTCCTGTCGAAAAGCGACCCGTTGGTTAATTAGTTTTTTAGATTACAAATTATATGGATTTTACCTTTCTAGGTGTTTTTTTATATGGATTTTACCTTTCTAGGTGTTCAAACGATGTATGATAGATGTGCGAAAAGTGAAATAAGGAAGGAATGCAAAGCTGAGATAAGCATTATCGATAAAATTAAGAAAGGTGTGTTGAGATGGACATGTAGAACGAATGAGTAAGGAAAGAACGTTAAAACAAATTTATGAGGCGAATGTTAGTGGGAAAAGAAGCAGAGGAAGACCGAGAAAAACATAGCACGATCAGGTATGCCAAATACTTGAAAGTGGCCAGGTTAGGAGTCGTAACAATCGGCGGGTTTGTATGAGGAGATGCATGAACGTGGAAGAGGCGAAGAATGTTTGCAAGGACAGAGTGGTGTGGCGCTCTATTCTCTCTGCCTACCCCTGCGGAGAAGCGGGGTGATGGTTAGTTAGTTAGTTAGTTAGTTAGGTGTTTTTTTTTATTTATGTTATGTTTAATACTATTTGATTTACGTTAAAATAAATACAAAAAAAATAATAACGCAATTTATAATAAATCAAAATATGAAATGCTTGGAAAAAGAAAAGAAATTTTATTTTTGTCGAATAATTGTTCAGTGTACTATCTAACTAGATTATTGGATTAAATAATATTAAAATACTTATTTAATCTAATTTCTCAAGTAATAGAAGCCCACAATTAACAAATTCCGCAAACATCTTGATTAAGGTTACTTATCCTTGTATTTCTATGTTCCTACTTAACGCCTTTATATTACTTGCACTTCGTCCTCCCTTTGCCACTGGGGTGGTTTATCAGATGTTTTTATTACGAGGGGCTGTGAGTTTCGCCGTAGGACTATTAAGATTTCTATCTATGATTATTATAGAGGCCATTTAGGCAGCCAAGGAGCAGATTGCGGACAGACAAAAAGTTCATAATTACAAAATCCGATGGATCATTACACACAAAAGGGCTCACCGTAATTTTAATATAAGCCATTACGATTCCAAGAAATTTTCGGTTGAATTTCGCAAAACGGATTCATATTTTCAATCTTGATGATTTGGGCATCTTTAAGTATAAATCGTTTTATAATACAAAATTTATTTGGTAAATACCACTTATTTATAATTATATTCTGACATGTATTTTGATTTTGACCTCGTTGACTAACACCGTATTTGAAACATACCCTAAATTGTAAAACATGTGTTTTAATGAAGTGGTAATGAATCCACCTTTAGAGCTTTATAACGAGTATTGAATTTTTTAGCAGAATAAACCTTATCCGCACCCCAATGGTGCATAGGGCACTGCTTCATATAAACACAGTGTTATCTTGATCGTTTACACATGAAGGGAAGGTGATCAGCCCTCCGCTTCAGGTACCAGTCCAGGGTAATATTGAATAAATATTACAGTGAAAAAATCACTTTTATTTATTTGACCCCCCCTGGGAATCGAACCCGGGACCTCCAGAAAGGTAGCCGAGCGTGCTGACCATTACACTACAGAGGCGGACAAAAATTTGCAGAATAATTATCGAAAAAACTTAAATTTCATTATTTGATTCGGCAGTCTTTTTGAGGGAAAATCTATTAATTTTTAATTAAAGTTTTATTTAGTATAAACCTCTTAAAAAAAACTTTTGTGACATGTGTTTCGATGCATTTAGCATAATTTTCATGTACATACAGTGTTTGAAAATGATGCGGAACGCCACAGTAGATTAAAAAAGTAGTATTTACTAAGTAAAACTTAAATAAAAAAATAAATATATGTAAAGTAGTAATAGGGATAAGCTCATTTTCCTTCAAACATTAACTTCTTCGCCTAGTGAAAATTTTGAGCACTATTCTGTTTTAAAATATACATATTTACGTTTCAAGGGTTTGTTCGCGACTTGGAGACTTGTGTTTGTTTTAAGCCTGTAGTATTTTAAAGGGAATGTTTCACATTTAAAACACCAAAGACTTTAAGTTAACTTTAAAAGTGTTAAATAATATTATAATAAAATATATACAAACAGGGTGGCACAAAATTAATCACTACCAGAAGATATTTTAAGTTTTGCAAAAGGCGTCGTATGACATTTGACATTGGTAAACTAGACAGTTGAAGTATACAAACAGGTTTAGGGTGACACAAAATTAATCATATAATTTGTTTATTTTAGTAACTTTTTTAATAATAAAAAATATTTTGAGGAATGAAAATCTTTATTTGGACTTTCTTTACAATTTTTCTACAATTTTTTCTGTTAAGTAAAAAGTTGATATCCGTCAAGTTGCTGCCGCCAGTGTTGATACAAATTTGTGTCCGTTTTATTTGTTTTATTAATTTGTTTGTATCCTACAGCTATCTAGTTCACAAATGTCGAATATGAAATCACGTTCGACGCCATTTGCAAAAATCATAACTGATCTGGGTGATTAATTTTGTTCCTCCCTGTACATGCATATTATTTTTTCAGTAAATTACCACCTCCACCACCTCCGTAGTGTAATTAATGGTTAGCGTATTTAGCTACCGTGCTAGAGGTCCCGGGTTTGATTCCCAAACGGGGGTGAAAATATAGATTTTTCACTCTAATATTTATTTACATTAGATAAATAAATAATTACCCAGGACTGGTACCTGAAGCGCAGGGATGAACACCTTACCTTCATGTATGTAACGATCGAGATAAAATTATGCACTGTCTTATGCACCATTGGGGTGTGGATAAGGGTTTGAAGGAAATAATAGTCTAGGTGAAGACCAACTTTGAGGTAAATTATTCAAACGTTACCGGTCGTTAAAAGTGACTGTTATCAGAGTTATCCCGAATTTTACAATCCGAGGCGCCACATTTCTCTCGAGCTGCGACCTCAGAGGTGTTGGAGGAGATCCCGAATTTCTTTTATCTCTCTATATCCTCGGGCCATGTAACTCAAAGAAATCGTGAATTAAATTAGCCCCGCCGAGTTTGCAGATCCGCGAGTGGCGCTATCTTTTATGGCTCCTTCTTCATCCTGCCTGCCCCGGGCGGAGATTGTTATTGGGTTTGCCGGAATGCGAAATGAGACAGAAGGATATTTATGGATGATGATAGGATAATCTCGCCATCTTTCATTCCACGTGTAGATTGTACGTTGCGAGTACTCCCATGTCGGCTGGCTTGATGAGAAGCGCTACACCATTCCGTCACTCGGCGGTGAAAATTTGTATATATTATGCGCATTTTTACAAGCGTATATTTAATTTGTTTATACTATTTTTGCGTTCGACATGCGAGAAGCTTTATTTGTACATATTATCATTGATATTCTTTCGTTACATATATTTTCAACCAAAGTAGAACAATTTTTTTTCACTTCTTAATGTCATTATACAGATTGTGCTTTTTTCTTGTTTAATTATTTTTATAATTTAAAGAATTATTATTTTATAATATTTATGATTTAGGCATTTAAGGAGTTACCTGCAAAACTTTTTCTTTTGATAGCTTATCTGCAGGTAGGATAGTAAGAATAGGGAAAGCAAATGTGAAAAATACATCACAAACACCAAAAACAATTGAAAATAAATATTTCTTGAATTTATTTTGCAACTGGCTGGAATTCAATCCGTTTCGCAGTCTAGCGTCTACCCAACTACTCCATGGGGCTAATGTTTTTATTTGTTTGTGTGTGTGTGTGTGTTTTTTTTTAAATGGTAGTTCAGAATTGATCGGAAAACTGATCACCCGTTCGTTCACATAATCATGATAGAGTTTCCACTGCGTCCATACGATGGTGTATCCTATATACCAATTTGATGCCGATGGTATCAGTAGTAGTGGTAAGACGCTAAATTAAAGAATAATGTTATATTAAGGGCTACAAGCACCGTTCAAAGGAGTTCTGGAAATGAAGTGTAGAGTTGGCAAAAGAAAAGCGAAAGAAAACTGAATGAAGTCGTAATACGATCATAATTTAGAAACATAAAAAACGATGTATGATAACTCAAGGCTGAATAAACACTATCGATAAAATTAAAGGTCTGTCGAGATGTTTTGGGTACATGGAATTGATTAGTAAAGAAATAACGGTAAAACAAAGATGTGGGGCATATGTAGTCGGAAATAGAAGCAGAAGAAGATAGTGAAAATTTGGATAGTGGCATCATCAAGTATTTCAAATTTAAAACTTGAAAGCAGCTATCTACTTTGGAGCTGATTATGAGTCGGAATAATCGACGGATATGTATGAGGAGATGCATGAATGTATAAAAATGTAATTTAAGTGTTTTGGAATATAAAAAGAAATGTTTCACAACTGTTTAACCGTTATTTTAAATAATGCATACAGCTAAAATAAGAAAACCTTACTTATTTTACTTTTCACACATATACCTAAATCTAGTATTTTTTTCCGTAAAATAAAATTGATTTTAAATACTAGAGAACATACCGAGTAAAGCCCAACCTACACATATCGTCGGCGTAATCCGTAAAGCGCCTAACTCCATCCTAGCTCACTCTACAAGAAAGAGTATATAGGTATATTTTAATCTAACTAAAAATACTATTTACCAATTTAAAAAAAACCTTATAGTTTTTCTACATATAAGTGTAACACAGCAAATTGTGTTTTTGAAATCGATTAATTTTGTTTACAGTATTATAATAAAATTTTAATTTTCTTCTACAAGTGAGCCCAAAGAGTTATATCCTTTTTGGATTGAGCCAACGAAATTGATATTAATATTCATATTTTAACATATCGGGAAAACCGTATTTTCACATCTTATGTAAATATGATAAAAATATATAAATCTCTAGCTACGTTTGAAATATCTTATCTCGTCTTATTATGTTAATCAAATAAAATGTTAATAACATTCTAATAAAAAAGTCAGTATTTTATCTAATTCGAGTCAGTATTTTATTTAAGAAAATATATCGTGTGCAAAATACGTTTTACCATATTATCTTATTAAAATGTTATTATATTAACTTATATTTATGACGTATATAAACTGAAATCATATTTTATTACAGCATAATTGAATTATTAAAGTAAATTTAGGTATTAAATGTTAAATCAAACACTAATTTTTTGAGTCTACTAAGTTCTAAGTCTGCTGGGCGAAACAATTGTCACAAAATTGATTTTTGTATGTTTTTTCAACAATAAAATACAACTAATTAGACTAAAAAAAACAGTGTTCGAGTTGACATTTTATACATAAATTAAAATGAAGTTCTATTTACAAAACACCAAATTTATAAATAATATTATAGCAAGGCTAGAAGCGGATTAAAAGAAAGTATTTTTTTTTCTTTTTTTCTGAAAAGAGTGTTCGTTGAGTCTCGTTTCAAGGTCCTGAAATTTGATGAATTTTGATCTTGATCTCCTTTATAACGTCGCGTTAATTCCCGCCCTTGCCGTCTGCCGCCCTCCCTGCGTGGCCCGCCCAGGAACATCTGTCCCGGTGTTAGACACAATTTAAATGCAAATGTGATTTAGGGCGGCGCCGCCTTTGGCCGGGTAGGCGGGGAGGCGTCTTATGAACATGTCGCCGTACTAATTGAGGCTTCCGGTTCCTGACGATGATATTTCCTCCTTCATGAAACAATAACCTTATCTCGTAATGTGTTAATGTTTTCAGGAAGTGAAAAGCTTATCTGCTTATTTTCCGGTTTTGCTGAATTAATTAGAATTTCTTATGAATGATTTTTCATTATTATTTCAAACTTAATCCAAAAAAATGAAAACAAAAATTTAATTTATTAAAAGACAAATTTATTAATTTTATGATGCCTTTCTTTTCCTTTTGCATGAAAAAAATTACATTTTTTTTCGTACTGACGTTTTTGGGTGGAATTGCATTTTATACAAAATAAAATAACGATTATAAAGTTTTGTTCCATTGTGCTTTATAAGACCAAAAAATTATTGTAGAAGAAAACTGTAAAGTTGTTTTAATTTAATTTTTTTTTTACGAATTCGTAGAAATAAATTCCGGATAAAGATTTACTTTATGGAGGCTCTTAAATAAATTATGAAGAGTAAATAAATTTTTAACTACATAACTTAAGTTATTACATTTATTTTAAATAAAAAATCAAAGGTAATAATTAATTCATGGGCTACAAAAGATTGTTGTAGGTTCGCGGACTTAAAAAGAAATATTTTTTTTATTATGAATTAATAAATAATTTTTATTATCGCAATGTTTTGTTAAGCAAAACAAACACGAAACGAAACACAAACACGAAAAAAACACAATTTTGTTCATTTTTTAATAATAAAATACTTTATATGATATGATTACAAATTTCCATCCAAGACAAGTTCGCATTCTAAAATTCAAAGATAAAAACTTCATATTTTCGCAGCTCGAAAAATAGTATCAACTTAATTACAGCATAGCGGGCATTTTATTTCAGCAAACATTACACTTTAAAAAAAGGGAGTAGGGTGATAGTCAAGGAGTAATAACATTATGTCAGGCAGGAATCAGGAAAGCTATCGAGGCTTTGCTTGCTCAGGTGCGCCCCGCCCGAGGCGATCCGGCCCTGTCCCTGCCTTTGGGGCCTCACGGACTAGGGACTAGACACGACGTTTAATGACGGTAGATGTCACTTAAGCGTCCGGAAAATCGGACACGGATATAACACGAGACAGCAATCTATTAATTTATCAATTTATGTAAAAAAAAAAGTTTAATAATTCTAGATATGTTTCTTTTGGTGAAATTATAGCTTAGCTTAACTACTTGCTTAGCTTATTTTATTTTTTATTTTATTTTTATAAAAAAGAGAAATATTTGTATACACAGAAGCATTAAGCAAAATATCATGGCGGCAAAATATCCTGACCACTTCGGAACATTTTGAAGAATCTACACCATAAAAAATCGAGGGGAAGATATCAAATTAAATATTGAAAACAATGCATAAAGATTATGTTACTGACGTTGTATGTACACCATTATTAAAGTATAATATGGATGATTTTTTCTCAGAACGGTTTTGTAATCACACCTCATTTTATGACCACGAGAAAAGTAAACTCAAAAGGGAGACATAATGACTTTCGTGAAATTCAAATTAATTGTGTTAGCTAAGCTGATGACATCAAACAGCGGTGATATTATTACGATTACACGGAAGGACTTGGGTCTACCTAAACCCACGAATTCACACTTCATTAGCAAAATCCAAGGATATATTCAATCCCTGCACATTTGTCTAAATGTTACTATCAGAAGTTTTCTCAGAAAACAGGCTCCAAAAACCGTCATGATCCTTTTCGCAAAGTGCCACTGGAAGTTACTGGAGAAACGATTTAAAGGCGGGGTTGGAATGCTTCAATCAAGTTATAATTTATCTGAGTTGGTTTTGGCGAAAGAAAAATAAAATGAAGGCAAAACGAATTAAATGAAATGAGAGTCTTGGCTAACAAGATTATGAGATCATTTAAATTATTCTACTTAATGTAAAATTTTCATTTCAACATTTTTTATGCTACTCATATTTTATAATGTATAATTTGTAGCTTGTAATGTTATTTGTTACTTGTTTTTGGCAAATCGTACCGTACATATTTATTAAAAAAACAACGACCGACATATAAATAAATATATAATATGAAAGTTAATGACGTTATGAAGTTAACAATAAATAAAATATCTAAAAGGTTTTATTACAATTTTTTTTTATCAAAAAATGATACCTCTAAAGGTGTTGTCATGACCTGGCTATAGAATGGTGGGAGGAGATTTCTAGATTAGCTAGAAAATTTCGCTTTCTTAAAATATGGTTGTGAAACGTGATTCATCAATACAAGCAATAATAAATACATTTTAACATATCAACAAAGATGACACAGAATGTAGAAGTCTGGGTGTTTACAGGGATTTCGACCCGTCTGAGTGATTTATTTATACACGTGTAACATTCACCATGATACCCATGGGTAGCATGGTGAATATCACATTCGTTTTCATATGTTTTGAGATCTCAAAATGTAAAAATGACTCCCAAATATGAATACCTAGATTTGGGAACAAGAATTTGGACACACCTATAATGTTTTGATCATTTGATATTCTAATGTTGTAAATTGTTAGTATAATATATTGAATTTATGAAACGTATACAAACTTCAGTGCTACCAACAATATATTTATGATTTAAATTTTAAGTACTTTATCACTATGAATATATTTATGAGATTCTCTCGAACTATGTCATGTCGTATAAAACGTCTGACAAAATGTTATTTTATAATATTAATATGTGTTTTTTAAACAAAGCTATGAATATCATATTTGCATACACATACACAGATCTGGAATTCCGTATTCATCAAAAATATTTTTCCCATTAATAAATTTCAAACAACAGCGAGGCTCACAGCGAGCTTCCAAGTTCGGCATTATTTTCCCTCCTCAAAATTGTCGGGGTCGTCGCCAGAGGTCAGCGCTGTCGTTTTGTTCGCCCGTGACAATACACTTCTTGTCACTGTGACGTGCCTTTTGTGGGCCATCTCTCCAGCGGTAAAGAGGGCCGCCGAGATGACGATGGGATGCCATAAATATTAACAGAGAAATTACAATTCTTCGCAGTACAATTAGTCAATTATTTTCCGCTGTTTTAAAAAACAATATTAAAATAAATACTGTAAACCCATTTTCCATTCGTTGTTTGTTGGACCATAGTTCTAAATACGATCGCTCAGACGAATGTGTGGCAAAACGATGTTTGATAGATGTTCGAATGATGAAATAAGAAAAGAATGCAAGGCTGAGATAAGCATTATATATAAAATTAAGAAAGGCGTGTCGAGATGGTTTGGACATGTGGAACGTATCGAGTATGTATGATGAGATGCATAATGTAGAAGATGTGAAGAATGTTTGGAAAGAGTGGTGTGGCGTTCGATTCTCTCTGCCTACCCTTGTGGGGAAGCGGCGTGATGGTTAGTTAGTTAGTTAGTTCTAAATAATAACAGCGTTTTGCATTAAAAAATTAACTTTTGAATCTGAGTATTATTTTCACGGTGTAAATGATCCTTGCCATAATTTTTCGAAGATTCTGACTGTATTTTCAACGGAACCTTAAGGAAAAAATGCAAAAGTTAAAGCCTAGTCATTTATCATCCCCTATACGCGCAACCAACCTTTTGTCCAGGAATTAAGTTAAAAGCGGAAAAATAAGTCGACGTTTCATTTTTGACATATTGTAGTATAAGGAAGTCTTTTATACATGAATCGTAAATTTAATGAGGCTATTTTTTATACGAGACAAGGTTATTAAATTATGTATTACGACACAAAGTACCGTTTTAATTAAATTTTGTTGAGAAATAAGTAATGTTTTTTTTTTCATCTGAAAAGTGGCAAAATCTTTATATTTTTAAATGAAATTTTACTTAGAAAATACCACGGTATCTTAAAATCTATTGTGACACGTATTTCAATGTATTAAACGCAACCCGTGCCACAATTGATTAAAAAAAGTAGTATTTACTCAGTAACATATAAATTACAAACAATTCTACGGTTATATTATACCGTTGCTCTGGGTCCTTGTAAGGAGCCGTGTCTCACACAGCATATTTTATTTATTTATTTTTCTTTCTAAAAGTAAACCATAAAGTAAAAATAACGCTAAAGGAAATTATGAGAATATTAAAATAAAAACTTTAACATTTCAAAAAATGAACGTAATGAAAATAAAATATATTTAGAGGGATTTAACGAGGCAGCGAGATTAGCTTTTATATCGAGGTAAACATTCTGGACGAGAGATAATAATTTGTAAATATGTCGGTATAAACCGAGTCAACAGTCAACCGGCATCCGTAATGAGAAGCCGCAGACAGACTAACCAGTAACCAGATGAGGTAGTTCCGTTTTTTTCTAGAAAAGTAAATTAAATTTTGTCAGAGATCAACTAACAAGCCCTTATTTGAGACAAGTTGTTTTGACAACTTTACATTTATTTTTACTACGAAACTCAAAAGCTAATTGGATGCCGTTAACATGTAAATAACTTTCGAGATTTTTGTTTTTCTTATTTTGACTTAAGTAAACCTAATATTTTTCTATAATATTTATGTAATATACTTTCTATAAATATAGGTACAAAAACACATACATCATAAATAACACGCATATATTCACTCCTAGTTCTAGATACTCGTATATATATATATATATATATATATATATATATATATATATATATATATATATATATATATATATATATATATATATATATATATATATATATATATATATATATATATATATATATATATACATTTAAACATGATTTTTTTTTTAAAAGAGATGAATTTGGGTTTTTATTATGACAAATATAAATATTTCAATTTCAGACCATTTCTGTGAGCCTAAGCGGCTCATTATTAGAAATATGTATTAAATTGTGGTAGAGTAGGTTCGAACCGAGAAACTGATTTAAGAGTCCGCGACACTAACCACGGGACCACAATGCGACATTAATTTAAAAAAAAGATGCTTTATAATATGAATTGAAAATACCACACTACATAGAATCCTGTTACTATGAAAAAGTGTATTAAAAAGAAGTGCAATATTAGGTCGATTAAAATATACATATTTGTGCAAGTAAATTTATTTAAAAAAAAACAACAACAAACTAACCATCCCGCTGCTTCCATGCGGGGGTAGGCAGAGACAATAGAATGCCACTCTGTTTTTATGAACAATCTTCGCCTCAGTCACATTTATGCATCTCTTCATATATACCCGCCGATTATTGACCTGACTACTTTCAAGTGTTTAAAATACTTGATCATGCCAAGTTTTCTTCAGTCTTCCTCTGCTTATTTTAGTAACCACATTTGCAAACCACGTTTATAAAATAGGTTTCTCATAAAAAATAGCTTTTCATTTAACGTCATATTAAATACGTTTTTTTGATGTCCTCTGAAAATTTATTATGGTTTATTCTGTATTATATGTAGTTAATTGTATTTATAAATATATAAATATTGTACATACTCCTTTATGCATACACAATCATAATATAAAAAAACTATTTCTAATGTTATCAGATGATTAATATTGCCCGATTTTAGAAATGTTTTTTTTTTGTTACACTACATTCTGTAGAGTTAGAAATCTTTTAACAAAACAGCGAACCCATTTTTTTTATTTGTTTGTACACTGTACCCTTTTTGAATAAGTTATTTATTATAGTTTGTCATTTTGTAATTTTCGGCGACATAATAAAATTTCGTTATTGTCGATGTTTATGGCGGGTACCCTGGTCGTAAAAGTTGAATATTTTATATTTTGTAACAAACTGTTCATAAAATGCACGATATGAGTACACACACACAAAGAAGGGTGCAAGGAGAGCGAGGCATGTGATTTCCCCTCCGGATATTGGTACGGTACAAGTCAGATCAAGTGAGTCGCTGGCATCTGCTAAATCAGGAAAACCGAAGATTGCATTTTCTACACATATTCAGATTGAAAACCAGCAAATGTACGGAATGCAATCATAACAATACATGGATCTTCTCCTCGGCTGCGCATATAAATATGCAATTTGTTACATCATGCTATGCATTATTTTCGCATGATATACCTATACGTATGCCTTATAAAATAAATATCACAGGCACCTGCTTTCTTTATTAAAAATTTAAATTTAAATATAATTTTTTATTTTTAAAGGAAATAACCCGCAAAGCGTCTATTTTCGATGCTTGTCTGCAGCTAGAATAGTAAGGATAGGGAAAGTAAAAGTGAAAAATATATCACAAACACCCAGACCAATTGAAAATAAATCTTTCTTGAATTCATTTTGTAATTTTGAATCAAACCCACAACCCCAGATTCCCAGTCAATCATCTACCCAAATACGCCACGGCACCCGTCATTACATTAGCAATTGTATTTCTAGTTTACTTCTAAAGATCGGCTCATTTTTAACGTTTGTTTCTAACGTCTAGTGTAAGAGCATTCCACGCCATCGGCTCCGTAACAGCGAAGACACGCGGTAGTTTCAAGCTGTTATTGTAGTCGATTGAAGTGTGAGAGATGTTATCAACCAATTCGTTTGTAATACACAGCTCGTTTAGAAATTCTTGGACCATATTAAATATCGATTTATACATGAGTAGACAGCGTTTGGCTTATCTAACCCTTTCGAAAAAACGTAACCACTGCAGTTAGTGACGAGTGGAATGATGTGACTAAATTAAGAAATTCCAATAATTAGTCTCGCTACAACTTTTCACACTGATTGCAGTCGAGTAATTTTATTATTTGGTAGACCCGTGTGTATACGCTAACATTAATTGGCTCTAGATACTACAAAAGAAGATAAATTAATCACATTGGGAATATTTTTAAAAGTGGACGGCGAATGTAGTTGGAAAAAGAAGCAGAGGAAGACCGAGGAAAACCTGGCACAATCAGGTATATCAAATACTTGAAAGCGGCCGGGTCAGGAGTCGTAATAATTGTCGGGTATGTATGAGGAGATGCATGAATGTAGAAGAGGCGAAGAATGTTTGCAAAGACAGAGTGGTGTGGTGTTCGATTCTCTCTGCCTACCCCTGCGTGAAGCGGCATGATGTTTAGTTAGGACTGTTTAACACTTTTAAAAATATTCTTATTGTTATATATTTGATGATAGAATGATTATTCCGAAACCAGTAGACACAAAGTAGTGTTTTTTAAAGTGGTATTACACAAAGTGAACTGTAATGTAAAGGAGAGTGCTCTTGCCTTAGCTGATAATGTTTGTAATAAGTAATGTATGTAATGTAAGTAAATATGCATTGATGATATTTTCTTATAAAAAATCAAAGTATTTACAAGTATTTGTAATATTTACCCCTTTAAGGAGATGACTCATCCTCTGGTTATTTATGCACTCCCGGGAAGCCTCTGAACACCTCGGGCTAGACAGTCCCAGATGAATGGCATCCCGCGTGACAAAAGACCGTCATTTATCACATTTACAGATGGATTTGCCGCTACCCTGCCTGTAATAGTTTCCATCTTATATCGTAAGAGTAACCATGAGGTCTTTACAATAAATGGTACGATTCTGAAGCGTTAAAAGTTTTTTTGAAGACGCAGATTGTGTTTTGAATCTCAATGAAATTATAACACAGATATTTAAGAAATGGAATTTGTATAAAAGTTTGTATGTAAAAATATAAAATTATATCAAATCATACTTGAAATTTTTACCATAACTTACATGTAATTATAATTATAATACAAAACTTAAACTCGTTCAATTAAAATTCATTTTGTCATGATTGTTATTTTATATAAAATCATGGTTTTCAATGCCTGTCTTGTTGTGTACATAAGAATACGCGCTTATTTTTATATAATATATGATAGATACTTTTACTTGTGAGAGGTTAAATATATGTTAATTTTTTTTTTACGGAAATGACAGCGCCATCTGTTGAAAACTGTTGCAACACACGAAAACACAACATATACTGTCACTTATCATTTTTAATACTTGTTGTTTTACAGATTTTTCAATATTTTCAATACTTCACAAACATTGTGAAATGAATGAAATGTATTAAAAAAAAAATCAATTTTCTTTCTTTTCCATTTAACCGGATTAAGCCACAAAAATGCATAGCCAGGTATGGGTAGTTCCTTCTTTAAAATATAAATCAAGCGTTGATAGAAGCAGAGTGGGGAATCGAATTTTAGACCTCGGAACCAAAGTGCGAGATGCCAGCTCGACTTGAATTTATGAGCGGTTCTCCACTTATCAAACCAGATTAAATTTATAATAGGATTTTTTAAAAGATATATTACATCGCGCACATTTCGCACAAAGCAACCGTAATTTTTCAAATTAATTGTTTCTTACAAAAAGTTACGTTTTGTTTCATGGCAAGGAGAAGATTTAAATCTCGGCCATAACAATGCGACAACGACATTTCCATTTTCTTCAGAAAAAAGTTTCCCTCAACTTTCATTGTATCCCGTTAGGTCGGGGGCGGAAGGGTGACGTCTCGTCCCCCGTAATGCTTCTAAGGGAAGGCGCATGCAATATTCGTTATCAGCCGAGTGCCATTTTAAATTGTTTTTGTTTTTTCTCGGGATAACCATCGGTCGTTTATAACGCAGTCAAGCCACTTGACTTGCCGGAGGAAGCTGCCATTCTGCCTTCTCCCTTTATCTCCAGATTACTCTGGATCAGGGGTGGGCAACCTTATGGACCAAAAGAGCCAAATATGACAAGCAAAATCGTTTTGAATTTTTTTGGGGAGCCAATTTTTAATCAAGAATAATTAAATTAAATTTATTGAGTGTTTAAAGGAACCTTCGTTAGTATTTTTTAAGCAATAGATTTTTTATCAGAGATACTTTTTGGTAGAGATTTAAACATCTATTAAAGATGTATAAATCAGCACATTTTGCCCTTTTCTATTAAAATAAATAGTTTTTCATAAAAGTTTTATGTTACCAAAAAACATTAGATACGTTTTAACATTCAATTATTTGTGTATTTTATTATATATTTTTAGTTTATTAAGTACAGAAGACAGAATAAAACTAAAGTACAAATAAAAAAGTTGTCATTTCCGTTTAACAAAATTATAAACGCAGAAGAGGATTTTGATATAATTTAACGATGCCGGTAAGAGGGTGTCTGTTTAAGCCAAATATTGTTTTTATTAAGAGAATAGACGTTACAATACAAGGCCTCTGAGGTTTCCATACATGGATTACAAATATTAATTATTTAATACTATGACGATTACAAAAAAGAGCCTCAAAAATTGCTTAAGAGCTACATACTTCAAATAGCAACTTAATTTTCCTTAAACTCAGGTAACATTTGACGTAATTGCCTTCTTAAAACACCGTTTTTGTGTTGAAAAAACTAGTTTTTCTTCAAAATAAATATGTAGTTTTCAAAAGAAAAAAAAGAATGATTGAAAGGGAAGGAATTAAAAAAAAATCCATGTATTTTATAAAAAAAAAGTAAAAATCTAATATATAATTTTATAAAAAAATATCGCGCGCGAAGAACGACCAACCTCTAGCGTGGTCGAGCACGTTCTGAAATTGAATTTAAATAATTCCCCTTAAAGAGCCTATGTAGCTCGCGAGCCACACGTTGCCGACCCCTGCTCTAGATGAATGTGACAGCGTAACTCCGTAAATATTCACGGAGCTCCTTTCGCTAAACGCCGAGATTATGGCGGCGGCGGCGTGCGATTAAAAATTTAAATAATATCTTTTTTCCCTTTCGTGAAATATGGAACCAAGGTTACGGTATGCATAATTAGTAAAGTTAAAACTCACTTCTTGAAATACGTTTTTCTGACTGTATAAAACATGTTTTCCCGCGACTTTTTTCTCCGGTTTCAGAATTAGTTTTATTAACTTGCCCGCCTTTATTTATATTTCAATCGCAAAGATTACCTTTCTTAAACTAAAAAGTTTCAAAGTATCTATTATTCAGTTATGAGCCATCTCCTTTGAGATTCATACCATGCGAAGGGCTGTGGTACTGTGATTAGTGTCACGATCTCTGAATCAAAGTTTCTGGGTTCAAACACATTCCACCACAACTTAACTTTAAAAAAAAAACGAACGAACCCCCGAAGTTCACTACAAGAAAGTGTTATTTTGTGAGATATTCGTATATAAAATAAATAAATAAAAAATTACAATTTGCTACATTTTGATATCGCAGCAAAAAAACTTTTTGCCTAATCTGTAAAATGAAATTTTAAAATAAATTACGGCAAGGGTAATCAAAACCAAAAAATATGATTACAAGTGGCGCATTGTATTCGTGCACCTGCTGACAAATACTTATTTACGTAAAAAAGTACGTTTCATAATTGAACCTATCTTAATATCTTCAACATCAATGTGATCTCATATCAATCATTTTTTTTTTCATTTCTAGGTCCTTAAAACTTTAACAAACTATTTTATAATCTATTTTACAACCATAAGGGTAAAAGTAAGAAGGTCGCACTTGAGTGATTATGGTGAATCTGAAATTGTCCAAAAAAATGACGTATGAAATGTTTAAGATTGACCACCATTGACGTGTGGTATTGGACGAATAGACTTTAAATAAATACTAAATTAATATTTACCTACTGAAAATAATGGAATATTACATCTATTTAGATGTAGATCTATGAAGATTTTTTCGCAATGACGGTTTTCCTATATAATAACATGGCGACCGACACTTTCATTTGTTTGCCAAGAGAATACTATGTATTAGTTTCGCACATACTTTCTTCCTCCTGTCCTGATCCCGTGTCCTGCCCCCCGCACCTTCCGTTTATTTGCTGAAGACGTTATATCGGACGGTATTTGAGTCACGTATCGCTGCCTATTTGAAGTTTCTAATTGAATTCGCATTAGTTATACAGAGGAAACCATATTGCCTCTGTTTCCCGCCAACTCACGGACCAAGGGACCGAGAGAAATAACAGCATTTTTTTTTCTTAAATTGCCCGATAAATAATGAGTTTTCTTGAGTGCTTTGCTGATTTCGAAAAGATTACAACACGAAGCGTTCTTTTCCATGACAAAAATAAATGAAACGTTGAAAACACAACTCACATTGTTGAAACAGCCGCATATGGACCAACTCGAAGTTATCTTTATACATTATATAATCAAAAACAATTTTTCCTCTAAGCATTTTTTAAATTACCCTTACTATTCATTACTGAAGAAGATTAAAAAAATGTTACTCTAAATGAAAAAAAAATTAAATATGTGCACGAAATATTCACATAAAATATTTGCATGAAAATGTTTGAGATTTCGTATTAAAAATTTGGATAAAAACCTGATTTTATGCAATTATATAAGTGCACATTAAAAAAAAAACTTTTCCAAAAATTTAATAAATTAATTCTCACTTTGTTTTAGTAAAAAAACCGAATACCAGAAATTAAATGATGTCCCTAATTTCACAAATGGCCTTTGATGATATCGGAATTATTATTTCATGAGAAAAATATATTTTCCTCACTTATTTAGGGAGTGACGCAATCAACTGAATTCGGGATGAGGTCCCCCTTCCTTCTGCGTCTGACTAGCATCAATATACCAAAAGTTTTTCACTTTTTGCGAACATCAAGGTGGATAATCAACAATCCGGCAAACGTTTGGAGGATGTCTTATTTGATTTTCTTTCTACTTGAATGTTTACCGGAGAAACAAATAAATAACTACGTGGAGAGAATTACCCGCCAAAAGGACAGTCCTAATTTGTTTAACCCTTTTGTATTTGATCTTCGTTTTTGCCGTGTGTAACTTACAAAAGGTGAAAGAGCTACTGATTGGGATCATTTGAAAAACAAACTACGTGGTTTTTCTTTTTTTCTTACAACTTTTCCACTTTCGATTCCTGCTTACCAGGCATTTTGAGTTATTTATTCAATTCTAAATTCCAATCGTTACTGATATCCATTCGTTATGCTGAAAAACGGCAATTTGTTTAAGACAACAATCTGCATAAATAAACATGTAAATATTCGTTACTTAATTTTTATATACATACACATTTGTGTGTGTGTATATATATATATATATATATATATATATATATATATACATAAACACACATATATATTTTTATATATATATATATATATATATATATATATATATATATATATATATATAATATATATATATATATATATATATATATATATATATATATATATATATATATATATATATATATATATATATATATATATATCATTTATGGAAAGCATTTGTTGGTTCGAAATTGAAATCCAAAGTTAATAATCGATTGCTTTGAAATTGACTACGTTGCATTTGTATGCACGCATGTTTTTATACACTCTTTCTTCCTTTGTCCGCGTACAGATAGAGGATAATAAAACAAAGATGTACAAAAATACTAAATAATTATTTCTCATTTGTTTCATTTCACTTTTTATCGTTGCATGGCACATCTTTTTAATATAATTTTTTTAAGTTTTTCGTTTAAAACACTAACAAAAATATCAATTTTAAATATTAAAATGACATAGTTTGTCAAAGGAAAAATAATAAAATATAAATTATATTATGGTATGAAGCTAAATGTTATAATACTTTACAAGAAAAACAAAATATGAATGTTTATTTTTAGCTAACATACACTTTTTTATCTCTAGATTGATATACTCGTAATTGATCTCTGCTTCATAATTTGTTCATTACTTTTGATTTTGATAAGATTAGGTTGAATTAAAAATAACTACATTTAACAGTTGAAAACTATTATTAATTACGCAGAATATAGTTTTCTTCCCTTAGTATTTACAAAAATCTTGGTATAATACTGACATTTGATAGTGAGTTTACAAGGAATCATAATAAAACATTTTGTTTCTAAGTGTAATATTAATATTTCGTTGCTGGTCATCAGTACAGAAAGGCAGAGGATCAGTTTCATATGAATGCAATTAAGTTGAGTGTTTCAGATCATAGAGTGTTCTTATATCTTTTCATTCCAGCAGCTTTTTGTTTGATTTTCCATGTTTGGGAATTTACAGTAACATTTATTGATAATAAGTTGGCGAGTGAGTAAAATAATATCTTGTTTGTTTTTTGCAGATACTTTTGTGACACATTTTATAAACTTTAAAATAAAAAAAACTTTTTTTTAACCACTTTTTATTAGTACACTTTTTCTAACTGGTTTCGACAAAAAACTTATCATCATCAGGGTTTATGTACTAATTCTAAAACATTGAAATACTCATTGTTAGGTTTTAGTTAATTACCCTTCCCTTACAATGCCACAAACTTCCACGCACTCCGTACACCATATGAAATTGTGATTAAAAAAAACGGGAAAAAACTCCTAAAAGTTGCTTTTATTGAGCATTGCGCAGCGAATACGTCAACTCCGGACGTCAACTTGTCAGCTAAAAAGTTATTTTATTTTACAAAGTAAAGTATATAAGTATATTATTTCGAACGGTTGACATTATTGGTGGTTAGCACATATATTTTCTTAGTCATTCTCTCGTTATCCATTCGCTCCATACCACCCATACCACCGTAAAAAACTCTTCCTATTATTTTCAATTATTCATTGTTACCTTATTAGGCCTCTATGAAAAAATCAATGTATATTTTAGTATCGTATAAAAAATTTTGTATTAAAAAGAGTAAATCATTTCCTGTAAAAGAAATATCTTCATAGAAATATCCGAAATTCACACTAATTACCTTCAACATTCGCTGTTCAATTTGTGCAGCGTTGTTATTAAGCGAGTTGTTAAACTGTGAAAATAATGGTGATGTTGTTCACTATTTACAGGGGTTGAGTATTTTATTTTAAAACAGTAAAACATTCATATAAAAAAGGTAAATTATTAACAATAGAATGTCAGTAAATCTCAAATACAAGTAATTATTTTATTTGGCACTAATTATATTGTTTATTTTAGAAATTTTAACACTATTTAAATTTAAAATGAGTATTTTTATTTAACTCAGTGATATTTTATTTATTGTTTCGGCAATAACTTTGTGGTAAGACATGTTACAATGATTAAAGAAAACACTTCGTTTTTTACCACTTGAGTTTTATTATAGACTACATGTTTCAGAAGTTAAACTTCCATCATTCAGGTCTGTATAATAACTAAAATACAATAAAATACAGACCTGAATGATGGAAGTTTAACTTCTGAAACATGTAGTCTATAATAAAACTCAAGTGGTAAAAAACGAAGTGTTTTCTTCAATCATTATAACTCAGTGATAGTTGTTTCAATATCCACATAATGTATAAATTTTAATAACTTTTTATTAGAAATGAAGAACTAATACAAAACCTTTCCTGCCTTTTTTATTGCTGGATATTTTAAATAGTTTTTCAATAAAAATACAGAATGACACCTCAACTTATAAACATCCATAATTGTTGTTCATATCTCGAAAATAAAACTGAGATAAATACCGAGATATATGCACAAAAAAGCAAATAAGTATGTGCATCATATTTCGCACAAACAGTACGTTGCATCGCCGTATAGCAGATATATGTAAGAGTGTGTATATGATAATAGTAACGTATAAGTACTCGTAGTGCATCGCGGTGTGAATTTTGCATTTAAGTTCGTGTGTAGAGGTCAAAATGGGAATGAAAATGTCGGATCTTGAAAAGTTCTTATTAAAAGTGAAAAGTCAGTTAGTCGAAGTGTGTAGTATTTTTGTAAATTTAAAGTACATATCTTTTAATACAATTTGTTAATTGATCTCAAATGGAAAATAACAAAATGGTGGCAAATATGGTTGATCCTTTTAAAATTTGGATTATTTTAAACGAGCAAACACTTTCGGTAAACAGTATGTGTAATATGTATGTAATATAAAGCTTCCCTCTGATATTTATTATTTTTCATACCATGATCCGTAACTGAATTCAATTGATGAATTGTTATGTTGATCGTTAATTGTAAAAAGGCATGATGATTTATCTTACGCTTTGGGTACAAGTCCAGGGTAATTTTGAGTAAATATTGGAGTGAAAAACACTTATTTATTTTACCCCCCCCTTTCTGGGTATCGAATCCGGGATCTCCAGTACGGTAACCATTATTTAAATTTTTGTTAAAAAAACAGCAGTACCTGATTAATAATAATAATAACATTTGTTATTTTTTTCGCGCACCCTGTTTACTGATACAGTTAATTTCCGTTATGGCATGTCAGTCGAAGTAGGAACGGTGGACATTAGGTGGCGTCCGTTGGTTCTAGAGGGACAGAGGGCTATAGGAGAGTGGGGGGATGAAACCCCTTATCTTTTAGCCGCAGTAGAATGATAGAGAATTGATAATCGGGTGACGTTTCAATAGAACTGACCCTCACATTGGAACTAGAAACACCCTCATATTTACGTTTCTGTGGAATGCTAATCTTACTGTGATATGATTATTAAATCGGGTTTTGAATCTTATAATTCAATATGTTCTCACAAAATGGGACCGTATTGATTAAACACGTGTTTTTTTTTTATATTTTTGTGCTTTTGCTACAACACGTAGGTACAGGTATATGCAGTTTAAAATAATTTTTAACTGTTTTAAATTACACGGAAAGAAAATACAAATAAAAATCATTCTTCATATCAGTCCATTTCTTCAAAATCTTATAAATAATATTATTCAACATGTAAATCACGTTTCATTTAAAGTAACCATGTAATGTCACCTCTTAATGGGGTTTTAATGAAAAAATAAATGTAAAAAATTATGAAAAAAATAATCAATACTCTTAACTAAACAGATAATATTTTTAATGATATTTTTTTTAATGATTTAATGAACTTATTAAAAACGAAACACGGTTTTAATTTTGAATTTTTTAACAGGGTTTTTGGAAGAGCCGTCCTTACATTGACTTTTAAATTAACTGTCGATGGAAGAACTGCTCTCACGAAACAAGTGATGTAAGTATAAATTCAAATTTTCTAATACTTTTGAGTCCGTTCAGTAAATTTGAAGTAAATGTCAATCCCGACACCACAAGTCAAACAATTTTCAATAATTGTTTAGACTTTTATATATAACCATATGGCAAGATCCAGTTATTGTTTTAAATAACTAACCTCCAACTGACTCTTATATCTTACTACGGCTTATTCAACACCCCTTATCATCTCTACTTAGGCTTTAACGTTTTAAAATCTATTT
This sequence comes from Brachycentrus maculatus, assembly GCF_059751285.1. Taxonomy (NCBI): domain Eukaryota; kingdom Metazoa; phylum Arthropoda; class Insecta; order Trichoptera; family Brachycentridae; genus Brachycentrus; species Brachycentrus maculatus. Next base: position 1,609,937 of record NW_028280843.1, read on the forward strand.
TTCAGTATTAGAGGGTTAAATCTTTATTCACAACAGTTTGAGTGTGTCCAAATACTTATCGACAAAATCTGGATTATCTCCAATTACAGGAGTTATTTTCATATTACAATACAACATTATGTTTTCTTTTCATCTCACGAATAGATGTGTCTAGTGAAGTTCTAGTGATTCAAGAAAAATGTTTCAAAATTGGTTCATATATATAGAACTTTCAAGAATTTGAGTAGTGTGGTTGTCAATAATGGGTAGAATTGGTGAATGTTACACGTGTGTATAGTGATCACTTAAACCAGCCTATGACGGTCGTCAGCCCCGTAAATGCCCAGACTTCCATATTCTTCTTCATCTTTGATGAGACGTCAAAAAAAATATGTTCAAAGTTACTTTAACGTCATGCAATGTTTTAGTAAAAAAATCTAGGCTCTCGTTTTCTATCAAAAAATCCAATTTTGTCCACAAATGTTACAAAAATATTAAATAATATATTTTTAAAAAGTTTCAAGACGCAAAAATAGGCGCATAAGTATTTTCCTGTATCTAATACTGGTCTCATTACCAAAAGAAACAAAGCGAAGATGGGGAAGTTAAGTGATGTTTTTCTCAAACGTCAAGCATATTTTTAAATGCGAAAATGTTTTTCCTAACTAAACTGAGTATTGAGAAAATAAAGTCGTAAAACACAGCCACTTTCTCCAAAGAGTAAACACATATAAATGTCAACTTATTCGATTAAACTAAAAGTAGGACATGGAAATCTTTCAATTGCTATTTGCATTTAAATTCATAACTATAAATCTTCATTTCTCCAAATTACGATGAACGGCCTCTTTCGTAACTTTCTTCTTAAATGTACACAGGAAAAATAATTAATAACAAGTCGTAAATAAAAGAAACCCAGAAGAAACAATTGAAATAATCACATTTTAACTTAAAGTAATTAATGATATTAGTAAAAAATGAAACTAAATAAAACTAATTAAGATTTTGTTAAAATGAAATTATCATAAATTGATTCGAGAGTCACTTTATCTATCCATGGTTAATATATATTTTACTTGCTAAATACTGCCAACGGAATTTTTTGATTTCTTAACATAGATGAAGAAGAATATGGAACTCTTAGTATTTACAGGGCTTATAGTCTGACACAGGGTAGTTATGTGATAATTTTACACACATGCAAAATTAACCATTATACTCATAAAAAAAGCAAAAATAATTTCTAAGTTGAGAAAACGCAGGTTTGTGAAGTTTAATTTTAATAAATTGATTAAGTGAAGGTAGTTCTAAAAATTCATTTTTAAAGTAAATCAATAAAATTTTATCAGGATATTTTCAAAATTAAATTCGAATGCACAAAAGCCCAAATTATAAAAGTATTTTTATTGGGTAAAATGAAGACCATGACTTTAACAGTTCAGAGAAAAAACAACATTGTAAAAGTGTGTTTGCGTAAAACGAAATGTACTTTTTTTCAAGCGAAAAGTGCACCAGGGATTTTCCCGATTTATGCTAGAATACATCCATTTCCCATATAAATCGAACCCATTGCTAGTGGGTATTTGATTGTATGTCAGGTAAAATGCCAAACGCAATCACGAGTTATCGGCATCACGGCTTTAAAAATGTTTATCCGCCAAAGAGAATATTTCAAAAGATAAGTGACGAGCCTTGCGGCGTTATCTGAAATATCAAAATGTCTGTTATCAAAACATTACCTCGTTGTTTCATATGAAAATCGCATTCAAACATGTATTTTTGATATATTTTTGGTCTTTCTCTACCATTTTTGCTGGCAATATTGGCGATATCATCCTCCCATCACGTTGTTTGATATAAATATAATAATAACAACAGTTTGAGTTATCACAGATAGTTTTTAGGTTGAATTATAATGCTTCAATGGGAAAAGGGTAATTTCAAATATGATAGATGGTCCGCCTCCGTAGTGTAATGGTCAGCACACTCGGCTACCGTTCTGGAGGTCCCGGGTTCGATTCCCAAGAGGGGTAAAATAAATATAAGTGATTTTTTCACCGTCATATTTATTCAATATTACCCTGGACTGGTACCTGAAGCGGAGGGCTGATCACCTTTCCTTCATATGTAAACGATCAAGATAACACTACGTTTATATGATGCAGTGCCCTATGCACCATTGGGGTGCGGATAAGGGTTTTATTATTATAATAGATGGTTAATTTAAAAAAAAATTAAAGGTTATAATTTTATTTATTTAAACTTCATGTACAGAAAATAAATAAGTACATTGGCGGGCTTATTGCTAAAGATCAGTATCTTCCAACCAACCAAATCTTCTAACCAACCAAAATTATATATGTATATCATTATATTATATGGGAAATTTATAAAATATATTATCGATCCTTTTCAATTTGAATTTAACTCAGTTAATACCACAATGTCTCTTAATTGGTTGTGATATGTATTTTAATGCTCATTAAATGATACTGAATCCGCCAAAACACGTTTCACAATAGATTTTTTCAAAAAGAGGTTTATACCAAGTGAAATTTAAAATAAAAATAAGTAGATATCTACGAAGTGGCTGCCTAGTCAATTGATGAAATCATTATCATTAAATATGATTTTCAAATACTCAAATTATATGACGCTACCCATTCGCTGTGTTAAGTGTGGCGATTTAATATTCTTGGCTGTAGAAAATTGGCACGGTTTTGGCTGAAGCTATGTAAAGAGTGACGGGACGGTTTCAAGTGACACAACACACCCCTTGACCATGATGCACGTCAAAGCTTTTATCTCCTCATAGTGTAGGTATTGGCTAGTGAGGTTTATGTGAAAAGGGTCCTCATCGAATAGTTATAAAAAATAAAATAAGGTGATATTCTACAATATAAAGTGAATTTCTCTCAAGCAAAATCTATCGTGTTTTGAAATGTGTATCTGCATAAACACACTCGTATATCATATCATAAAAATAGAATATGAATCAATTTTTTATTGTTATTTAGCCTTAGCTTCGTAGTGCCTTCCCCAATATTTCTGTTCTCCTTTCGTAAATAGTAGCAATATATTTCATCGCCATCTTCCCAATTTCCCTTTTTATTTATTATTTATTTAAACTAATAAAATGAAATAATGGTGTTATAAATCTTTTTATTACTTCATTATGAAGTCGACTGATCGACATTATAAACAAGTTGAAATGAGATATTTATAGTCATTATATAACTTTGTAAGTTTTAAAATATCACAAAGTTATTTTATTTTTATATAAATGATCAAGTGCTGATCTGATGTGATGGCCTATGCACCAGTTGGTTGCATATAAGGGTAAAAAAAAAACAAATTCTCAAATCAATTCTGAAATTTAGACCAAGCTTCACAGATGGTGTTTAGTTAGTCAACCTTTAAATTATTTTCAAAATTCATTAAATATTACATCAAAAATCGAATCAAATCACCATTATTTTTAATTTCAATTTCACTAAATTTCACTACTTTTATTTCACTAAGTAAACACCACTTTTTCTCTAGATTTATTATGACTCGTGTTTTGATGCTCATTAAATGATGCTGAATGCATTGAAATACATGTCACAATAGATTTTAAGAAATACACGCAGTTGTATTTACCAAGTAAAATTTTAATATAGAAAAGAAGCATTGAGTAAACAAACTATTCATCCGTTTCAGAAAATAGATACCAAAAAACATCCCTGCCAATCGTTTGTTTAATTTATCCATCGGACGAATTCCAAAAACATTACTTTTACCTTTCCGTTCTACTATCAGCCAAATGGCTGTTGAATTCGTTCGTTGAAAATGACACGAGACTCGGCTTTTTGGTGAGCGTTCATCGGTCACTGACCACTGTGTGACGATTCATGCCATTTGAGTGGTCACTTTGACGTTTAGTGGTTTGTGACTCTCCAAAAGAGAAATGTAAAAAATGCATGCCACCAGAAGAGGGAATATCAAAGTTTAATGACAACTTTGATTATCCGTTTTTTATGTTTATTACTTAGGTACTTATTATAGATTTAACACAAGAAATCATTGAAGAAATCATTTTAATATTATTTCGTATAATATTCATGAATATGAAATAGTAGACTTGGGTTGTGGTTTCCTGGTTTATTTCGTGGACTCTGAATTTGCCAATATTTTCTGTTATGAGAATTGTAGGTTTATGGAAAACACTGTATGATTTATTTGATAAAATTCCATGGTAAATCTTAATGGTGTAGAGTTTTGAAAATTATAATTGATTTTTTATCGATGCCAAATGTAATGGTTCGGATGTTTGGCTGCCATGTTTTGCACAATGCTTATGGGTATCCAATATTTTAGTAGCTATCAAAAAACATGATATTCGCCATGAGCAATGATTAATATTGGGTGTATTGCTGTTGTGTTCAAAAGATGGCACCGCCAAACCCAGATTTTATGTAGATCAAAGTTTGAGCACGTTCAAAACATTGTGAATAAATTAAGTTGTCAAATTAAAAGTAAAGTGTAAATTAAAAATTATGTTTTCAAAGCATGTTTTAGTTTGTAAAATAATTCTGGAAGAATCTTGCATACATATTATGAACGTTTCTGCTAATGTAAAAAAAACCTACCCAACTCAACAAAAGATAGTGTCGAGAACTCTTATTTAATAGGTGTCAATTGAAGGATGAATACATCATTTAATTTTTAGACATATGGTACACTCTTATTGAAATTGTACAATTTTTAAATTTATTATTTATACATTGATTTGGCGTTGATTTGAAGAAATCCATTTTACTTTATGAATTAATTTTTATATCAAACACAGATTTTTTGAGTCTACTAAGTTAGTAAACTCAAACAATCTGTGTTTGATTTAGAAATTAATTCATAAATTATTTATTTATATTTACTAGTGAATATCTCGACAAAAGCATCAGTTTGTAAGAGTACGTATAAAGCTCCTTGGTAAACTAATATAATGGGTCTAGGGGTTGACGGGTGACTTTGCTGTTCCAGGGTTGGCCTCACCACCTATCTCCTTTTGGTAGCAACCACCTTCCTACACGGAGAAGTAAGACCAGGAGGGTAGAAAGAACAGGAGGTGTTACTTTGTGAATCTCGTCACGTTCAGGAACGCCAAAGTTTCTTTGGGTTGATCCAGGGAAGAGAATAACACATGTCGGATCCGTAGAGAAATTAAAAATAAATACAATTGACAACCCCGTTGGGAAAATATGTATTATATATTTTTTTCAAACCCTTATCCGCACCCCAATGGTGCATAGGGCACTGCATTATACAAACACAGTGTTATCTTGATCGTTAACACACGAAGGAAAGGTGATCAGCCCTCCGCTTCAGGTACCAGTCCAGGGTAATATTGAATAAATATTAGAGTGAAAAAATCACTTATATTCATTTAACCCCCCCTGGGAATCGAACCCGGGACCTTCAGATCGGTAGCCGAGCGTGCTAACCATTACACTACGGAGGCAGACGTATTATATAATAACACAAAACAGAATTTAAGTTCAATCATTGTATTTGCACACTTTTTTAGGCAACGATATTTATTTAATATAATTTATGAGAAATCAATAGAATTCACCCCTTTGAGAAAAAAATATTAATCTTTTGTATCTTAAGTAATACCAAAACATCTTCTACTACCATCACACAGTTTTCCTGCAGAGGTAGGCAGAAAGGATGGTACGCCATACTCTTCTGTCCTGACATACATTCCTAGCTTCCTTCACATCCATACATCTAGTCATCCATGCCCTCCGAATTTTGATACCATCAGATTTTAGGTTCTGATTGATCTGTTGTGCCAAGTCTTTTTTATTCATAACTATGCGATTCATTACATATTGCGTTACATATAAAAATTGCACGATATTAAATAAAACATTATATTAAAATTCACATTATAATTGATTATTTAGAAAATTACATTATTTTTGAAATCTCAATATATTGAAGAAGAATATAGAAGTCTGGGCATTATAATATCTTGTAATATAAAATGTAATTTTAGGCGTGCAGTAGTTTGATTTCGTGAGGAACGAGGAAAAATGTGTTAACGAGAATATGTGTTATGTGTCAATATAACATTGCGTTTATATGATGCAGTGCCCTATGCACCATCGGGGTGCAGATAAGAGTTTGAAGAAGAAGAAGAAGATATTATTTTTTATCCAGTTTCTTTTCAATATTATATTATTGATATCGTCGTAAATTATTTGAGTATCGTATGATTTTTCCCAATAAATCTCAAAAATTTAGAAAGTGTAATGGGGCTCAAGTAACGAGTATTCATAATACTTGCAAGTCTGATATTTCATATTACTAAAAAGAAAAGTTTCAGCTAGTTGCACGCCTATGTGTACCCTGCCGAACAGTCTAACAACCTAACTACTCGTACCTAACTACCCTAGTTGGCGCAGACGAGCATTCTTCCCTCCCGAAGGCCTTATACGAGTAAAAGCAGTGGGAGTTAGTGGATAAGTGCCGATATTGGGTTCTATATGAGTTTTATATACCAATCAGGGATCAAAGAAATTCCGACGTGAGGGACAATAATATTGATTTGATTCATAACGTTTATTAATTTCTAACTTATTTTGTTAGAAAGTTTATTTATGATTTATTATACTTTGTTGAGTGTTTAATTACTAAGAATACCATGTAATTAATGAAGTAATGTGTTTTTAATATTACCTGAAACCCAGGACTTAAGTAACATTTGTTCTTTCAACATAAGTAAGGATTCAGTGAATCTATATCAATCTAAAGCATTTTTTAAATCACAAGACTACATACCAACTAACAAGCAAAGAAATCTGTTATCAAAAATAAGATTTTTTAGAAAAATTCTAAAATGAATAAAAATATTTGATAATTGTGTTTTTCAAAAATTTTAAGAAGAATTGTTTTTAAAAATTATTTACGTACACCAAAAAAATATTTATTTTTGTATTAAACGAGCATATAGGAATCTTATAAGAGATCTAGTCTTCTTTTGTTATTAATACTATTTTATTGGGAATTTCAAGTCTTTGCTTTGAACGTGTTTTGCTCCATTATTATTTTTATTTTTATTATTTATTACCGTGTTTCGAATTCTTTCAATAGCACGGATAAAATGTGGCAATTTAATAACCGGTAGTCACGTAGGTGTCGGGAAAATTCTTAAAGAAAACTGTCGCACAAGGAACATAGAAGGAAGTTAGTTCCCACGTAGAAGGGGTGTTTTGATTTTACTTTGGGTCAGGTAAACTTGCTCTGGGGATCTTTTGTGTTTATTTCACTTTATTGATACATTTTGTGGTCGGTCCCCTCTCACACCGAGAAGGGTGTGTCGCCTTTAGATGTTACTCCTTCAGATAAACACCCCTGAGCTCGCATTCTGTACATTTATGACCGAGGTTAACCTTAAATAATATAAGTCGAAAAATGTGTCGACAGGAGTATTTATTTAAATGAATTTATATAAAAGGACTTCTTTGGGATAACACGAGATAAAATATTCAATTTAAAATTAAACATTATTATCTTAATCACCGTTCCTTTTTTTAAACCACAACATTTTTACTTAAACAAATCGTTATTGTTTTCAATGTAAAAAATAATCAATATTAATTTTACGCGCTAATTTATTAAGAGAAAGATAACTCAAGTTTTAAAGGATGATTTCTGTTTTATTAAAGTCTTTTAAAAACTGTTTATTTGTTTATTAATATTTATAAGAAAATAAGAACTAATATAAATTTATGAAAAAACCCTTTTGCTTTTTTAAATTTTTATAAATGACGACACTATTTATAATATTTTAAAATTCAATACAGTGACCTAATGTGAAATGGCGGCTAAAACTTAGACAAATAAAAACGTTGAAAGAAACAAAACGAATATACTATTCTATGAATCATAAATCTTGCTACGAAAGTAGTGAATATTAGAGCCTTGAAATAATGAAGGTAATATTTGAAAATCCGACAAGTTTGTTTAGTTTTTGTAACACGTATTTTGAAAACATCACAAATAAATTAATCTTTATTTAGTCAAAATAAATCATAATTTTAATATTTAAAAATATGTCTTATGGGAAGATATTGATGAACATAAAAAAATTCCTATTTAAATTAATAAAAAAACTGACTAATCATTTTTATGCTATAATTTATTTATTTATTTTATGTAGATTTAATGTAAAAATAGAGTATTAAATTATTAAATTCAATCGTTTTGTTGTAAAAAAAATAGTAAAAGGTGATTTTATTACGAGTTTAAGAAGAAAAAAATATGATTCTATCGCCAAAGAAACATTAAGGCATTGTCTCAAACATTTCAATGGAGAAAAATCTTGAAAACATTTCAGGTTACAAAAAAAAACCACCCCGCGTCACTTCCCGAGGTGACAGAACCGGAAATTGGCGGTCACACGCTAAAAACTGGTGGCTAAAGGCGATATTGACGGAGCTTACCTCCGTAGGTATAAGTATAGGGAAGAGGGAGAATTTGGAATATGACATTTGACGAAGATTTCTAAAAGAAACCCGTGTTCCAAGCGCCTCGGAGCCTGTTACTCTCCACAGTAACGTCTACGTCGACAGTCGACGGGCCAACTCTGTTGCCTTTGATGCCAAAGGCCATGTCGATTACATTTCCTTCAAACCCAGAAAAACCAAGAATAACGAACGTTTTCCTTATTTTTTAACACATATTTTCAATATAAAACACAACTAAAAGAATTGTAAACCACTGAATTTATTTTTTTGTTTAACTTCTTTACAAACTATCTTTCCTTCATTGATTGAATGGGTATTTTTTTATTTTAAAATCATTCTTATAATCTATTATCTGCTGTTTATATATTCAAAGCAATCAAAATAATAATAACACTGGTATTTTATAATAATAACAAAATAATAATCTTAGACTGATAAAATTCATAGTCGTTTTAATAATCAATTAAAACATTTATTTTAACAAATCGTAAAATAATTACATAAAAGTAACACAAAAAGTAAATAATATCTGTTGTGAAATGAAATCATAATTTGAGTAAATATAATATATTTATTATTAATTGCGCATTTTTTAAGTAAGAAGTAAATATGAAGTTTATAATATAGAATTCATACTTTTTTCAATTAAAAAAATTAATAATAATAATAATAAAAAATTACTATCTTCGTGCATTAAAAAATAAATAATATTCGCAATGTTAAACCAAGATTGAAAAAAAGAAATAATTTTATTTAAAGGGGTAGAAACCAAGTAAAATTTAAATTAAAAATGGAAAGATACTGGTTTTACCACTAAGTTACATTTCTTAACATACATAGATCAATTGATTATCAGAGATGACTTTTTTTTTAAAAAACTGTTGATGCTTATTTCTAGTATATTATTTTTGAAGGTTTCGAAAAATCATTCCATCGTTCAGACTTGACGATATAATGATTTTCCGAAAGCAGTAGTCACGAATAAGTATTTATATAAGTGGTATTACACAAAGTAAACAATAGGTAATAAAGAGACAGTTTTATTACCATACCACAAAGTTATCGATATTTTTAATGTACAAATTTCATTAAAACATTTTTAAAATTTTATTTTTTATGTGAGTTGAGTAGGTAGAGCACTGCTTATGCGCATATATATACCATATGAATACATATACCATATGAACCGTATTGAATATGTATCGATACATATATATACCATATGAACCGCACGCCTCTGGATAAAGATAGATATACATATTATATGGGAACAATGTTTGACAACGAAATATTTTCTCGTTTCTAGGCAGAGAGTGACAAAACATTTTTGACAATCTATTCGAAATATGCATAGACATGATGCACTTTTCCATTATGAAAATAGGTCGATTTAAAAAAACCTTATATCCGTCAACGTATTTTCTCGCAAACATTAATTCCTAAAAAAATACATTGAAAGTGTTCTAGTTCAGAAGAACATTGAAATACTGCTACTTTCAGAAGAATAATGAAACACTTTTTATCATGTTATTTAATTTGATTTGTAAAAACTTGTGTTTGTATTTCTTTTAAATTCAATAAAAACCATTGAATTCGCATTCATCAATATCCATTCAATGCAACGCAATATTTAATCAAGGTTTATTTGTTACATTTTACGTTTTAGTTTTTCCGCCTGTTTGAAATGGGAAAATAAGTTGAACATTTTATCAAACAAGCCTTGTAAGGATAAAGGAATGGGTATAAAATAAAATCAACGTCTTTCAAATTTTGACAGGAGGCAGGTAGCATTGTCATCGCACAAATGTATTCAAACATTTTTCTGGAACGCTCCCCATAATTTCTACTTGGCTTTGTAATGTTTTGCCTGGAAACATTTTTACTGAATAAAGAGTTTATCTTATTTCGTTCTGTAGCCATGTTGAGATTAATGTAAATCATGGAAGCAAGACGTAGGCAAGAAAAGATCCGTGATGAAAAGTCGAGATAAGTTTATTCATCCGCCTACCTTAGAAGCAGTACAGAATCAACCCATAAGCAACCAAGATTTTAATTTATTATTTTTTGACATCTCATCAAAGATGAAGAAAAATATGTAAGTCTGGGCATTTACGAGGCTGACAACCGTCATAGGCTGGTTTAAGTAATCACTTCACCAATTCTACCCATTATTGACAACCACACTATTCAAATTCTTGGAAGTTCTAATTGGAATAAGTTGGAATTGGAGATAATCCAGATTTCGTGAACAAGTATTTGGACACTCTCAAAATGTTGTAAAGATTTAAATTATTTTTTAAACTTTTAAAAAATAAATCGATTAATAAACGTTGTATAATAAATAATTTCAAAAGCATATCAGAATATTAGTACTCAAATATAAGACCTAACTTGCGACGGCTTGTTAATAAGGTTTGTTATTGTTATTTTAACAGAGATGAAGAATTAAATGGGAAGGAAGTATTTGAGTTTTATTACATTACATGGTTTAAGGAATAACTTTTCGTACTGTATAATTCATCAAGTATAATCCCATGAATAAACCATACCACCAAATTTTCGAAACATAAGTTTATTTCTAAAAATACCTTTTTCGCATGACAGTTATTTTTGTTAATTAATCGAAATACATTGTCGCTCTTGGATATAAATGTTAAATCTTCAAGATAAACTATTTTCTGATACAACCAAATTCAGAATATTGTTACTCGTCGAAGCAAAGCATATTGACTTAATTGATAATTGCATTTTAATGAACAAAAATTAACGTGGATAAGCTCAAACTTTATTCAATAATATTGCATATAACAGTCATAACAAATTAACCCATTTCTTAAGTATCTTTTTTGTTAATATTATTGTGTAATATTGACTGTATTTTTCCTCAAAAAAAATGGTCCGACAATATAGCCGCTGTGTGGGTAGAAATTGTCTGCAAGCAGCAACAGACCAACAAATGAATGGATACGGAAGAGCCCTATATCCAACAGAGGGACAGAAGGCTATAGAAGAAGAAGAAGAATATTTCCTATTTCTTAGAGACAACCATGACGCCTAATACAGAATACATGATAAAGAGTGAATTTAAATATTATTAATATAAATAAAATTAACGCGGTCTAACTTGATAACTGTCCGTCTCCGTAATGTAATTAATGGTCAGCACGTTCGGCTACCGTACTGGAGGTCTCGAGTTCGATTCCCAGGGGAGGTTCAAATACATATAAGTTTTTTTCCACTCTGATATTTATTCAATATTACCCTAGACTGGTACCTGAAGTCGAGGGCTGATCACCTTTCCTTCATGTCATAACGATCAAGATAACACTACGTTTATATGATGCAGTGCCCTATGCACCATCGGGTGCGGATAAGAGTTTGAATGAAAAAATGAAAATGAACTTAATTGTCAACACTGCGTCGACTCGATGTGATACTCTGTGCAACATTTTGGTGCGGGCAGGGATCAAAGTAGAAAAAAGGGATGAAAGTTTGATAAAATAAGAAATAATAATTGTTTTCATACATGGGGTTATTATTATGGTTACCGCTGGCAGTTAAGGGTTGAGACGGATATTTACCCTCCCTCCGGCGTATTTGTTTGGTGCGGAATATTGCTGAATAGATGGAACAGGGTGTTTCACAATCATGTTTTCATAAAATATATTTTCCAAAAACACATTCCTACTGATGAACTGCTTCTAACATTATTATTAATATTTAAAACATTTACTTTTTGATTATCATTTTGTCTTTTTTGAATAAAAAGTGCCATGGTAGTGACGTGTAGTATTGTTTTCATGCTGTTGTAGTGATTGTCATGACGAAAAACGGGTACTTTTTGAAACCGGAAGACAAAAATCTCGGTGAGTGGTTATATACTTGTATTACTTACATCCTTTTAAATAATGAAACTCTTTTCTATAAATAGTAAAACAAGATTATGAGGTGAAATTGGCTGATAATACTATGTGACCGAGGAAACTTTGGCAAAATCAATCAAATATGTGAAAGTGGTTACATTAGTCAGAATAATCGGTGGTTTTATATGAGGAGATGCATAAATGTGGAATTGCGAAAATTGTCTGCAAAGACGGATTGGTGTATACTTTAAGTCACTGTCGTGGTCTCATATGCACGATTTAATTGAAAAGAAAGATTAAAAAAATTGAGAAGTGTGGTTGTCAATCATGAGTCGAATGGTGAATGTAACACGTGTATAAAGAGATCACTTAAATCAGCCTATAATGGGCCGTAAACTCTGTATTTTCACAGGCTTTCAAATTCTTCTTTATCTTTATTGAGAAATCAAAATATTATTTTAGATGTTTTTCGAAAGTACTTTCAATGCATTATTTATAACCACCCTATTCTAAAGGGTGTGTGGTTTCTTAGTCAGGAATATAACCGGGAATGTAAATCAGTGGGTTCCGGCTCGACCTGTTGGTATAATCTTATCATGCTCCCTCTCATCTTCGTATATAGATCGGAAGATGACGGTGGGAACGAGGCTTGGGTGGCGAAATGCGATCGCTGCGTAATAGACTTGTCACTTCCGATATGGCAGCAGGGGGTGGGAGAAGAGACAAGCCGGTCTCTGTACCAGATTATCATCTCCAAAAGATGTTCAAATGAATTTTTATTATCCTCAATTATAACTGAATATCATAACTGAACTCGGCGCAAGAAATCCTGTATTAGTAAGTAATTATAATGATTTTTCTCTCACTCATGTAAGGCAAAATAGTAAAACAAATTTCTTTTACTTACCTTCGTGGTGTAGTGGTCAGGGCATTCAGAGTTCGATTCCTAGAGGCATCAAAACGATTGCAAATATTTTTTTAGTCTACTATGTTTTTGATACTACCATGGACTGAGATTCAAGCGCAATACTAATCAAATTTATTTTATTAATATACAATCAAGATAATACTGGTCCCTTACGATTGAGTGTTCTTTGTATTAATGGGTGGATATAAAAGTAAAAAAAAAAAAAATTAACTTTGTCCAGGGTTAAGAAAAATTCGGCTTATGGACAACTATACGAAATGAATTAAGTTTGTATTCCGAGGTTTTGTTATATTTTTATATGTGCTTATGCCATAGGTATAATGTCAGTATTTGAATAATCGTGAAAATTAAATATTGTTAGACCGAAAATTCGAATGAGGAGCGAGTATGTGATGAAATTGCAATGAAGATGCTTAAAATTGGGCTTCAAAATACATTCATCCATGCTGGATTTACTTAAGCAAATAATGGGCTAAAAATCACAAGAAGACACAATAGAATAATATCGTGATACGTCAGGATTTTAGGGCAAACAATAATAAATAATTAATGAGTGAAATAAGCATAAAGCTTCAATCCTTCTCCCATATAATAATTCTGCCTTCATTCACAAGTGTGTTATTTAATTTGACTTCTTGCCAGAATGGCGTAGGTATGGCGTGTAAACTCCAAGTAAAGTGAGTAAAGTTTATTCAGAGAAATGAGATTTAATTAAACCAATGTTTTGTTTCGACAGAGCTAAGATCAACGTTTTGCTTTTCCTTATAAAGCAAATATGTAAGTTTGGTCTTGCAAACGGATGTGAGCGGACGGAGTTTGAGCAAATAAACGCCAGAATTTAATGTAGATTGTAGATGATATTTTACGAAAAATAACACGTAGGAACAGAAATCATTTTGTTGAAGTGGTATGAATACTCTTAATGGAAAATGTAGCCGCAAAGTTGGAACGCGAGCATAAAAGCATTCTTGATTTTTATTATTTAAACAGTACCTGGTAATGGAAACACAGTTTCATAAAGGATATATGTAACACACGCTGGAAAAGTACATAAGTGCTCTAATAATGGAATTATTTAAATGAAACGCTTTTCAATTAAGGTAAAAATGTGTTTTTTTTTATTACGCCTTAAATTATAAACAATTTGTTTATTTTTATTTTATCAGACACCCTATGGATAACATATAAATATTTAAGACCACAACATTTTGAATGTGTTGAAATACTTGTTCACAATCTGGGTCTCTGCTAAATAAAAGCTTTCAAAATCTAATTATAGATGGCTGTTGTGAACTCAATCATTGAACGCCATGAGATTGATCATATATGTATGACATCCAAAAATTTGAGTATTGTGGTTGTCAATCATAGGTAGAATGGTAAATGTTACACGCGTGTAAAGCACTAAACCAGACTATGATATGTCGTAAACCCTGTAAATACCCAGACGTCCATATTCTTCTTCGTCTATCTTAAGATTTCAAAAAAACATTATTGATGTTTCAACTTGAGATGAAACACATCTATCGTTTTTTATATGAATGTCTGATCATCCCAGGGGTTACGATTTGGCATTTGGCTGGTTGTGTGATCACATCATGCAATTTATACCTTACGCTAGTTTTCACTCCAAAAACAAATATTGCGTTAAAATAAAAAAAAAAATTGAGTGCCTTAGAAACAAAAAAATATCGACTCATTTCTTATGACAAATTCAACGTGGCTTAACACACGTTTTTATTATGTTATATAAGTAACATGCCATTTCAAATAACAAAACGTAAAATATATTTTTTTCGGTGACAGATTGATTCCCGGTTCGGTGTTGTATTTTCGAAGATCCGAAGTGTTGTGACTGCGCTGTTCCCATTTAGTCGCTATAAATCAAGCGCGTGGCGTCGCGGCGCCACGCCGCGCTCTTCGCTCTACGCTCCACGCTCTACGCGCCGCGCTACGCCCACTACGCTCGCTACGACGCCGACGTCACAAGCCATCTCCACGCGTGTTTACGCCACGACCGACGCGCGACGGGCGTCGATTGTTTATCTCGCTAATGGAGAATTGTTCGTCGGATCTCTCACCTACAAACTGTTATCAGCCAGGGTTGGTTTCGTGCTTACGATTTATGTGAAAGACGATTTAAATAAATGTGATTGTAAAAATCATTTTATTATAAAGCTTTCAAGGGAGATAAAGGTTTTTCGAGAAGGAAAATTAAATTTTCAATTCTTGTTAAAGGATTTTAAAATACGCTGTTGTCTGTTTGAAGTGATTATTTTTCTGGATAAATTTAATTGATTTTGAAGTTTTCTGTATTGCTTGTATGTGAGTACATTATAATAGCCACCATAAATTATAGTATTTCACGTACTATATAACGCCTAAAAAATACTTATAGCATATTTTAAATTATATTTGGTAAATGCAACTTATTCTAAAAATCTACTGTTACATGTATTTTGATGAATTCAGAATAATATGATGATGTTAATGATGCGGATTGGCGGAATGGATCGAAACACATGTCAATTTATTTTATTTGCTGATATATCCAAAGTTATATTTAATACAAAAAAATGTACGTAAAATTTATCATTCCTATAAAATATAATCAAATAATTTCGTATGTTTATACAAACATTAAAAAAAATATGAGGTAAAACTATGTTTACTCTTTTGACTGACATCCATGTACAAAGGGAATACGTTTCATAATAACCTTCATTGTTAAAAAAAAACATCATAATATTTTTTTCAAAAAAAAAACAGAAAGATTTCCTACCTACCTACATAAGTCGACAGTTGAAAGTGTCTCCTCTTCTTCATAGATGAAAGTTTACCGGTATTATCATTCATTTAGTATAAGCTCGCCTTTTAACATATGCAGGTATAAAAAATGATAAAATTTGATTTAATCTTTCTACGGAATTCGGTTCTGTAGCGCCAAACATTTTTTCTCCTAACTGACATTCCTAGTTAAGCTATGGAAGCTTTAAATCGCAATAATAGTAATACCACTCGTACATCTCTGCCACTTCTTCGCTATCTGAAATCAAAGATAAATTGCCGTATTTTTGAAGACACTCTGTACGAGTTAAGGGAGATTTACTTATCTCCTTGTTATAAAATTCAAATTTTTCTTTTCCATCTGTTTTTTGTCGGTGTACATTTGTAGCGAAATCCAAATGAGGATTTTACGAAGATATATGGGACAAAATTTTATTTGAAACGTCCGCTTAGTAATTTTTTATACTATGTTTGAGTTAAACCCAACAAATCTTCATTATCTAAATAAGAAAAAGCGGAACTTGTTACCGCAAAAACTTTTCTTATAAAACAACGCTAGACGTAGGCCATGGTTACTGCGGAAAACTCTGATTTTTATTTGGAATTTTCTTTAGATTTTATTAACAATTTTTGTTTCATTTGAAAATTAAAAGATGATTACGCATCTCCATTTTCATAACATATTATACAAAAACCCGTAAAAATGTGTTACTCAGAATTTGCACTTCAAATTGGAACTTATAAAACTAAATTGGACGCCTCAAAAATCAATTGGACGTTTGACGGATCAATTTTTTTTCTAAATAATATATTCATATGAGTACTTTATATACTGTCAGTGTGAATAACTGTCTACAGGTTTTATTCATAAGACTAGCAAATGCGTTTGTCGTCATGTTGGCAATCCTGGGTGACGCGCTGTCACATCAATGCGCGCGATGTGTACTGAAATTTTCAGACAAAATTTTCAATACTTGAATCATGAGTACTATTTTGCATATAATTAAAAAATTTTACCCTTAAAAAAATACAATTTGACCCCCAAATCGTTTTAAAAATGTCCAATTTGATTTGTAAAACCTATATTAAATACAGATAAGGGTATGTTATACGGCATACTTTCAAATTACAAATTATTGTATAATTTTTATTAAATATAACTCCCACATTGTTTTTGACCACATTTACTTAGTTACTTTTCTCCAACCAGTTTCAACTTTTAAGATGACAAGGTGCTTGTCGAAATCGGTTGGAAAGAAAAACTTAAGTGGTTAAAAACAAAGTGCGAGTTTCACCGTATAAAGGTTTTTAAAATTTGCCTCAGAGTATCAGAAAACAAACATTCTAGAAAATATTTTACAATTATTAATATTTTAACAAAAATAATACTTTTATACAAAAATAATATTTAAGCCTTAAAATGATGAATATTAAAATAAGAAATGACGTATAAATACAACGAAAAAAGTTTTTTAGTAACCACAAATGAAACGAGTGTACATTGTCTATTTCTTATATGTATGTTTGATTGGTTAAAACAAATATTGATATATTTACTGCTTTCAGAAAAGTTTCGTTAGGTTTTGGGAGCAAATTCCCTAGAGAGATGAATTTTTAAATTTATTGTAATATGAGTTGGGTACTTAAAAAAATAACGGCAAAATGGTTATAATACTACACCGATATCGAAAAATAAAATCAGAGAGCATTTTGAGAATTTATAATCATTGTCAGAAGTAAAGGTAAGCTATGTGATCAGTGGCGATCATAGCTACAAGGCGTTGAAGTTTGTCGAACAGCTTAATCCAGATGCGCAATTCAAGGCGTCAAAATCATAATATGTTTCAATAAAATTGGGGTAAAAATCTCTATATATTCTTAACCCCATCCATTTTTGATTATTCTAAAATCTTAAACTAACTTTTTAAAAAAGTTCGGAATGTCATGAATATGATAAAGCAAGTTTTAAGGCAGGTATGTATGCTTTTTAAAAAATAAAAAAAGGCATAAAGTTTTGTTTCATTTAACAAAGAACAATAGCACTAACTTTGCTTGTCACCGCTCTGTCATATCACTTACGATGAAATCCGTTCTCTAGCCAAATAAACGAAATAAAAAATAAGTTTTTTTATTAGTTGATTCGGCTGCCACCTTGTGGTATATCTATATATTTATTATTTTAGTTTTACTTACTAAAGTAACATACCTTATTAAAGTGGTATTTACCAAGTAAGTAAAAAAGCTATTTAGATTATTTTTCATTTTATATAAAAAATGCAGATGTACCAAGAAATATCTGTTAAAAATAATTGATGATACTGTTATGCCAAATAATAAGAAGACATATACGTTAAGGGAAATTTAAGATGAATATCACGAAAGTAAGGATAATTTACCTTTCTTTAACCGAAAGGGAAGGAAGTTCCTTGGATTGAGCGAATATATTATTTATTAATTCAAGAACTTTGGATATCGGCAATAGTATCTAATATACATAGTAAGAGTAGATTTGAATGAGAAAGCACGAAGGGTTCACCTTTCCCGCGGAGTACATTCAGCCTATGAAGAAAGATTACAGGAGTCCTCCCAGACGCTCCGGAAAGACTCTTTATTTACGACTTCACATTAAACCTGACTCGTCCACCGGTAAATTTGTTCCGCCGTCCCTCCGCCATTCGGCCGATCCGTGAATTCGAAATGAACTTAGACGCGGGCAAAGAGTTTGGACAAAGAAAAACAATGTTTAAGAATGCCAAAGTAAGGGAAACTGAGATGAATATAGCTATAGATCCTTTGCTCTCGGGTTATTTGCTGAGCCATTAGGTTTTGATTAGCTCCGCTTCAGTATGAAAGCAAAAGGAAACGAATAAATCCGGTCTATGTATAATTTCGGTAATCCCGTTTTGCTATTTACCGTTCTTCGTATTTATGTAAAATGTAAAGTTACAAACTTCGGAATTTGTATGCGAAGAGAAATTAGTACACACATAAATTGAAAAAACGACGACCTACTTTTTAACAAGGTTTTTTTCTTCGATTCGAGAACTGACGCTACATTCGCGACTAAAAAAGGAATGTCTTAGAATAAATTAGATACAAGTTGATTTTAATCATGGTTTAAAATCAACCAGTCTGATGAAACCCGGTTACTGGTCAAATAAAATTCAAAAGGAAAAAAATTACATAGTGGTTATTTTATTATAATCATGGTTTGATAAATATTATTTACACCTGTACTTTTTCATTCTAATGTATTCAAAAAAGATTTAATTTAAACACAAATTTAAATTAAGTTACTTAAAATGAATATATATATATTTTTAAATGAATTGCGTGCGATATTCAAAATATTTACTTCATTAATTTTAAAAATAAACTTTTGTATTTAATATTGAAAACACAATATTTATTTTATAAAAATTATTATTTATATTATTAGTATTGTTATATTTAATATAATCGTTTGAATAAAATAATATTTTATTTATTGTTTCGGCATTGACTTTGTGGTAAGACATGTTACAATGATTAAAGAAAACACTTGTTTAAACAAGTGTTTTCTTTAATCATTGAATAAAATAACATGTAACATTTCAAGTTTTATGAAAAAATCTTATTTTCAGACGTCTTCTGGAATCTATAAAGTGATCATTCTTTTCTTTGTCTCTTAATATACAACAAAGTATTCAAAACATGTATGTGAAATTATTTAATAGGCTTTTATTAATGTCAATCTAACTATTAATATATTTTTTGTATAAGCTGTACAATTTCCTAATCAATAAATATCAGCAAAATTTTACTGTTTTTAATAACAAAGTTATTACTTCAAAAATCTTAGTGCTTTAGCAAATAGATTAATATATTAAACAGAATGAAAATGAGCCGGATAGCAGAATTAAACATTATCGCTGAGATATTTTTATCCGTCCAGTTTGGAGAAGACTATGCTCCGCAAGTCCGTCAGAGCCTCAATAATTAGCCCCAACTACTCGCAAAGACCAAATTAAATGGAAACTTTAAAGATAAAGATGCCAGGTTAACTAGAATGGAGGCCAACAGACGTTTGCTTCGGGGCGTATTTGGAAAAGGTACCGAAAAATAAAAATACACCGAATTTTTTTTACAATTATTTTATTTTATTTATTTTCAGATATAACCAGCAAATTATCTATTTCACAGGCTTGTCTGCAAGTAGGATAGTTAGGAAAAAAGTAGATGTGAAAAATACATTAAAAATACCCAAACTAATTTTTTTTAAAAATTCTTGAATTTATTTGTAAGCTGTTGGAAATCGAACCCACAACGCCAGTCTCGCAGTCGAGCATCTACCCGACTATGCCATGGCCCCCGTCTATTTAATATATGTTATACTGTTTAAAAAACCGTTAAGGGGTAAGAAACATTTTGAGAATGAAGATTTTGAGATAAAAATAAACTCACATGTGTCAAAACTAGATACATATAGGCGATCAAATTGAGTAAAGAAATCGAGACAATCTCTTTAAAAAATGGTTATTGATTCGATTTTCTAAATTGAATCAATAAACATGATTTTTTTTGTGCATGGTATATTTTTAGCACTTAATTAATGAATTTGAAAGTATTACATCAAAAACTTTAAGCAGAAAGAAATATAAATCCATAAAATGTAAAAAATACAATGTTTATCAGGAAATCAAAAAGTAGCAGTACCCATTGACATCTATAAATAAGACCTGTTTTTTTTACAACAAAAAACAGTGAAAACTAAGTTTTAAATTGCCAATTTTTTTTTATAATCTCATATTTAAGAATGAT
The DNA here is from genome assembly GCF_059751285.1 of Brachycentrus maculatus. NCBI lineage: Eukaryota > Metazoa > Arthropoda > Insecta > Trichoptera > Brachycentridae > Brachycentrus > Brachycentrus maculatus. Next base: position 1,630,810 of record NW_028280843.1, read on the forward strand.
AATAACAGGAATTTTATTTTTCAACTTTTGTCTCCCAACAAGATACTTTTTTAGGTATTCCTATATAATTAAAGTAAAAATAAATCGTTTATCTCTATTCTTCCATATTAACAGAATTAAAAACTTGTCCAACATTTACTAAATACACATATGTAATACTTAATTTCAAATTTAAGTGATAAATATGAAATAATAATCGCACATATTCGTAAAATATGTAGAAAGGTCATTTAGATTATCATGTAGTAGACGTTAATTTTTGCTTCGATGCATAATTAAAATAAATGACTTTTTCCAAACTTAGTTTAATATTGCAAAACTCGTTAATTAGTTAGTATGTAAGCTGTCAAGTTAATTTTTGAGAAATAGAGTTTGACCAAAAATAAGATTTAAATTCTTTGTACAGAGCACTTCAGATAAAAATTCAAGAAAATGGTTACTAACAAATCATCCAATTACTAAACAGTATAGCTTTTTTCAAAACTCATTTGAGGGACGAATGCTTAAAATGTATTTATTTTTTAGTCACGTGTACTCATACATAAAGAATTGAAAAATATTTAACATTTTATTATTTTTTCCCGGTGTCTTAAGTGATAAATGAAATAATTTAAACGAAAATTGTAAGACAGAATATATATTTTGTTGTTTAGTTTCGATTCGTTGCCATTATTATTATGTTAACTAATGAAAGATAGTTAGTTTTTAAATGAAGTGTTTCATTTCGTTCTTCGTTTGTGTTATCTTTGATAACTTGTAATTTTTATGTATCAAAAGAAAATCCTATAGATAAAAACATTTTGAGGAGTTTTTTCTATATGCATCAGGCAGCGCGTATTTTATTGTTCCTCCTAAGTTCAGCTTAAAGAAGATATTATATGAATAAAGGATTTTTTTAAAGTTGTTTATTAATATTATAATTCGTTTACCAGCCCTGAGAAACTTATAAAAATACAACGGGGTAAAATGTTTGATTAAATATTAAATCAAAATAAGCACAAATAAATTATTTTAGACATTTTTTACGACATGATATAATTCTAGAGAATCTCATAAATATAACTCGTTAATACACTTATAAAATTAGAAGATAATTACTAGTACTTAAATTTGCATATGAACATATCGTAGTCGTATAGGAGAAAGTGACCTACTACCAAAACGTAAAATGTTCAGGAGGGCCATTTAAGTCACTATTGCTTGGCAAGAAAATAAACATCAATGCAGTTAGTCATTTTTAACAAGTCAATATATTATACTTCCAAGTTTAAATTCGTTTGAAATCGTTTGCGATTTTTCAGGACAATATTAAGCTAGTAAGATATCAAATAGTCAATGATCACGTTTTTGTAAAACAATGCACTTGGTCACTTTCTCCTATATGACTACAATATAGAAAACTTCAAATGCAATATATTAAACGTACAATTTTTGAAAATTGAGCATTCCGTGATCACTTTACCAAACTAATAACAAATCATAAGTCCTGTAGGCGCTCAGACCAAAATATTTCCCTCTCAATACTTTCTTCTTATTCGTTAAGCTGTAAATTAAATCATGCATAATAATCAAACGTATGAACAAATTTAGTAAGAAGACTGGCATATGTAGGTTTAAGTTTCTTCCAGCCATACTCTCCAGAACAGAACGTAAATGAATTTATGTCTTTATTCAATAGATAAAACATCAATCTTAATTTAATGTTGCTACTGCAAATGATAACCCCGAGATAACCCGAGATTTGATAGCGTAATTACAATTATAAGTTTGTCGGAGTGCAACCCTTATCGAGGGTAAAGGTGTGTGCGCCCGAGGCGGCGGCCCTGCGGGCGCCCCGGGCCTGGCCGGGCGCCGCTCGCTCCGAACTTTCCGCGGCAATAACCGGGTGACATCAATACTTTATAAATTCAGGGGGCAATTAAAAAGTTTTTAATATCATTCCCCGCCCCGTATTGTGCTCCCAGCCTGTAGACGTGATGTCGAGCTGTCGGGAAGCGCCGTCTGCCCGGAAATAGCGAATCTGTGCATTAAAATGTTTTGCCGTTTAGAAGAAGCTCTGCAGCTTAATTTTATGGCTTTAGAAAATGTACTATATGAAGACGGTTATTCGTTTCTTATTGGCAACCGTTTCAACTTATTTAAATACTTTTTATGATAACTTAAAATCATGCATTAAATCATTTATGTATCTTACTTTCCTTGTTTTTTTTCCAGTTTAATTTTTTTTTTGCTGTATGAAATAGTGAAAAATCACCCCAAAAAAGTTTACAACTACAACAAATAATTTGTAACTTTAATGAAAAAAAAGTCGTAAAAGTATTTCACATATTGATGATGGGTGAGAACTTGCTTTATCGAGTGAGGAAATTGATTTCACAACCCAGATATAAATTAATTTCTTTAAGATATTAAGTTTATTAAAGTTTATATATTAAAAACAGGCCACAAGGCCTACACTAAGAAAAAGAAAAAGAAGAGAGTTTATATTTTTATTGGATTATGATTTAAACGTATGAATATTAATTTTATTAGATAAGATTATTTTATGTAATTGAAAATGATTTTTCACGACAGAGATTTGTCAATTATTTCCCCAAAGATACGAATTTCGTTAAAGTTTTTATTATTCATTAGATTATGATTTCACTAAACATCATGACTTATTTTCCAGACAAAGTAATACTTTGTAATAAAAAATGATTATACAGCACATAAACAAATGTGAATTATTTGCTCAAAGACAGACTAATAAAAAATAAATAATGTAATCAATACAATGTTTTATATTCCAAGCCCGTGTCCGAATAAGTAAATGTATTATAGACGAGCAGTCCAGTATCAATTTCTTAGCAAATTAGGTTTAGAAGGGTCGGAATGATTAACCTGATCAAATTAAGAAAGACGCCACGATCGGGCGTTGAGAGTCGGTGAACCGCAAATGATTTGCTGCGGTGTCCAGCGCTGGGGGGCGTCCGGCGGTAGGGGTGTCCAGTGTTAGGGGACCGGTAGCCGAAGGCATTCTTCTCCAGGTTTACTCAGGACGAGGCTCGGGGAAAGGTAGGCAAAACCAACACGGGTATAATGGAATGATCTTTTGTTTTTACAGCTAAACGAGAGTAAAATAAATAAAGCAGATTAGTGTGCTCAGAATATTACGTTCATTATAAATTTAATCAAGAGTGGTGTTATCTTGTAGTTAAAATTTAGGAGAATGATAAACACGCTTCAAAATGTATTATTACAAAATGTATCCAGACCAGGCGTAAGCTGGCTCTCACAATATTGACGTTCATTAACTCAAGCGGTATAAATCATTTTTAAGGGTGAGGTTGTACTACATATTAAGAATCTAGCGCTTATACTAGCTTTGTATTATACATGTGTACAACATTATCTTAATTTGTTTCTTTATTTTTCCGCGCAAAATGGGTTTATATTGTAATTTTGTATATTTTTATTCATTGCAGTAACTAATCATTTGAAAAAACTTATGTGTATCGAAACTATTAAGACTACGTTGTACTAGTTAGAATAACCGATTAGTATATTTTTTAACTGGTGATTATTTATCTTTGGTGTAATTTATCTTATCATTTTTCTTCAGAATTATTATATAATATTTATTAAGATGGACGTAGCTGGAGGTAACTTGGCAGGATTTAAGCTCCGGATTTACGTCCGCCGTCATTATGTATACTGACTTCGTGTATAATAGTTTCTTGTTGTACGCTAAGGGCATCTTGGCAGTGTCACTACTTGGCTTAAAGATTATGTGTGATAGGAACAAATGAGTTAACATCACATTCTATTAAAACTTCACCTACCTAACTATAATTTTAGTGATCCGATTTTAGTTTCCCTTTATTTTTCTGACGTTCTACAATTGATTCATTAAGCAAAGATAAATTTTATAACTTGTAACAGATATTTCTTCATGTGATATTCTCATACATACATACATTTTTTGGCATAAACATTATATAATGTAAAATGTAAAAGAAGAAAATTGACGGACTTACTGCTGAAAAACAATATCTTTGAACAAACCGTAAACAGACTTGTGATACTGAACAAAGTTTGAACTTTATACAGCCGTTTGAAATTAGAGGGCAGACACATGCGCTTTTACGTAAGTACAAGTATTTTTAAAATAATGAATGAACAAATGATTTATTATGAAATTTATATCGCGTGTATGTATGAGGAGATGAATGTATGTGGAAGAGGAGAAGAATGTTTGCAAATACAGATTGGTGTAGCGTTCTATTATATCTGATAATTCTGATGGGTATTAAGTTAGTTTATTTATAAACGAAACTATAAACTATTAAAAACAAGGAAGGCAAAGGAAGGCAAAGGAAGTAATATTAGGTAAGGATTTGAAGGGGAGAGGTCTACCTCTTAAGGAACCAAAAAATTATGATATGATGGACAGTTAGATTTCTAACGATAATTAGTAATAGTAAAGGCATTTCTTGAAAGTCATAAAAGATTGTGCATTTTAAACATGAAAAGGTAACTCATTCCATGACAGAAATCGAATTACTGATGAATGATATACATGACAAGGAATGGAACTTTCATACATCGAATACTTGAAAAAATATGTATTTCAAAAACATAACTAACTAACTAACCATCACGCCGCTTCCCCACAGGGGTAGGCAGAGAGAATAGAACGCCACACCACTCTGTCCTTGCAAACATTCTTCGCCTCTTCCATGTTCATGCATCTCCTCATACATACCCGCCGATTGTTTCAACTCCTAACCTGACCATTTTCAAGTATTTGGCAAACTTGATCGTGCCAAGTTTTTCTTGGTCTTCCTTTGCTCCTTTTTCCAATTACCGTTCCATTTTTCAATTAATCCATTTTTTTACCGTTCTTTCCTCACTCATTCGTTCTACATGTCCAAACCATTTCAACACATCTTTCTTAATTTTATCGATAATGCTTGTCTCAGCTTTGAATTCCTTCCTTATTTCACTATTCGAACATCTAGCATACATCGTTTTGTCGCAAATTCTTCTGAGATATCGCATTTCGAGTGCATTCAGTCTACTTTCACCCTTCTTTTGCCAACACCATGTTTCACTTCCATACATACATAATTGGAAAAAAGGCTAGTTTAATATGTATTTAATAAGTTATTAAATTTATTTATTGTTTCAGCATTAACTTTGTGGTAAGACATGTTACAATAATTAAAGAAAACACTTTGTTTTTTACCACTTGAGTTTTTATTAAAGACTACATGTTTCAGAAGTTAAACTTCCATCATTCAGGTCTGTATAATAACATAATTATACAGACCTGAATGATGGAAGTTTAACTTCTGAAAGATGTAGTCTTTAATAAAAACTCAAGTGGTAAAAAACAAAGTGTTTTCTTTAATTATTGTAAGTTATTAAATTAGAATTTATTATCATTGGAAACATAAGATAGTTGTAGCAGTTTGTATCCCATATTATCTCGATCAAGTAACTAGTAACCATTTTGTGGTACCCGCAATATTCCCCGCATGGGTTGCTGAGAGCTAATCTCCTCCGTGACTTGCATGGACCAAGATGGGAAGATGGAGATCACCTACGAATATTAAACACATTATAACCAACATGGGGCCTGTGAATAATGCAGATACAGTTTTGATTATAACTTATTTGCATACCCGCTTTTGATAATCGAGACATGATATAATCAAAATATTTATTCTTCTTCTCTCCATCCGATCCCAATAATGCATCCGATTATCGCAGTTATTCTCGATTATCTGATCTGTATTTTAAATGCGAGACAGTGGTGTAACTTATTCGATCATTATTGTTCAACAACATAATAATAGGTTTTTTTTGACATCTCAACATTGATTCCATATTCTTCTTATCTATGTTGAGATGTCGAAAATGTAAAGATGACTTAGTGTAGAAAGTCCTGATTTGTAAACAAGTATTTGGACAACTTAAAATATTTACGACATTTAGTGTGTGTCACAATTCTGTCAGATTTTGTGTGTTCACAAAATCTGGATTTTTTCCAATTACAGGAGTTATTTTGATATTATTTTTAACATCTCATCAAAGATGAAGAAGAATATGTATAATATAAGTCTGGACATAAATTATCTGGTCAAATTATAAGCTTAAATAATAAAAATGAAAATTATATTTTCTGGCGTTTCTCATGTGTGTGATTATAATCCAGGATTCGGACCTCACATACTTATAAAGAGTTTCTGCTTAGTAAAAAGTTTCTTTTCATCTCACCAATAGATGTCTCTAGTGAAGTTCTAGTGATTCAAGAATAATGTTTCAAAATTGGTTCATATATATAGAACTTCCAAGAATTTGAGTAGTGTGGTTGTCAATAATGAGTAGAATTGGTGAATGTTACACGTGTGTGATCACTTAAACCAGCCTTTGACGGTCGTCCGCCCCGTAAATGCCCAGACCATATCCATATTCTTCTTCATCTTTAATGATATGTTAAAAATAATATAACTTGTTAAGAATATTGTTTAAAAAAATAACTGCTCAAATTATAATCACAAAAAAATTACAATATCATGTTTCTAGTGGTTCTCGGTATGTGAATATATTCCAGGGTTCGGATCTTGTATTCAGATAAAAGAGTCTCTGCTTAATAAAAGCTTTCCTCAATCCAATATAGATGGCTGTTGTAAACTCATATGTACTATGTCACGAGAATGATCAACATATCTAGAAGTTCTCATGTACTGAATTATTCAGCCCATGGATGATATATAAATATTAAAGGTACCTATCTTAAATTGAGATAAAATATCAATCGTTTTTATACGAAAGAATAAACTCTGAACATCGCAGAGCTTACGGCCTGGAATTTGGCTGGATTAAGTGATGACTTTATACACTCGTGTAACATTCACCAATCAGCCCGTTATTGAATATCTATATTGCATTAATTTTTGAAAGATGTAATATGCACTTTTGTTATTCTTGTTTCTTGTTAAAACGATAGATGCTTCATTTCAAGTTGAGACACCTATTATATACATACATATATTAAAACATGATGTTTATTTATATTGGTCGTAATAAACCAAATAATTTTATGAAAATAAATTATTCTGTTTAATTATTTTAGTTAGTTTATTGATATATAAAAATTAAAAAATTATGGAAGTGCCTTGATTAGTGATTAACTATATTCTACTTTAAAAAATATCACTTAACACACTTGTGTAACGTTCACCATTTTTCCCATTTTGAACATCTATATAGCATTATTTTATATGGCGCTATTATTAGTTTCGTTTCGTGTGTTAGTTTTTATATATATTTGATATGTTTGGAATGAAGGTGATTAAAACAATCTAATTACCGGGTCATAATTCCTGGAATGCTCAGACTATTATCTTCTTTCGAATAAAAACAATAGATGCTTCATTTCCAATCGAGACACCCATAATTTCGGTATTAAATTTCACCAACAATTAAACAAAACATATTTCATATAATTTGTCGTTTTGTGCCTTGACAACATTCAATTCGATTGTTCAACATTCAATTAATATTTATTTAATATAACCCTGGACTTGAACCTCAAGAACAGGGCTGATTACTTTTCCTTCGTATTTTTTTTAACAAACAAGATACAACTGATTATATCATATACGATGCAGTATCTTAGTCACTTCTGAGCGGTAACAAGGATTGGAGGGTGAAAAATATATATTAGATGGTTAATAAGCTTAATATACTTTACTGAAATAAACAAAAAAGAAAATTAGATTTTAAGGAAAATTGTTTTTTCCAGATAAAATTTTAATGAAAGTAATATAGATACTGCCCAATTTATTCATTAAAACATATTAAATTACTCTTCCTTATTAATTTTGAAATAATATTGATAGCATTGCTATTTTTGGTAAGGGGTAGATTAATTTGTTTGGTGTGAAGCACCGCCAATAATACCTACTTCATGATTTGAATCCCTCTGTTGAGTGGATTAGGGTACACTTTGATCACACTCAGGGACGTGGTTAGAATATTTAAAAAATACTGAAAAATAACATTATTCTATTGAATTAATTTTACACTTTGTCATTTGAATAACTAAAATAATATAAAAAAGAAAATTATAAAAATTGAGCTTCTAATTATGGGCTTATAATAAAATTTGTAAGACGGTTTACCTAAAAGTAGATAAACGAGTATCCATCAATGGTAACTGAAGGGTTCACTTCTTAGTCAAATGCGCCGGTATTTATTTTTAATTTGTCTGTTTCTCATATGATTATTGTCGACTTAAAAAAGGAATAACACGCAAAGCCTCTACTTTAAGAAGCTTGTCTGCAGGAAGGATAGTAAAGATAGAGGAAGTAGATGTTAAAATATGTCATAAACGCCTAGACCAATGGAAAATAAATGTTTCTTAATTTTATTTTGCAATGGCGGGAAACGAGCCCATGGCACCTATTTCGCAGTCAAGCGTCTATCCAACTACGCCACGGTACCTGTCCCTTCTAATCCATGTTGCTTGTATCTATCTATGGATAAATGTAGTCATTACAATAGAAGAAGGCGCAATAATACGGCGGCTGCACTTTCTCCCCTTCAGAATATTTTATTTGATTTCTCATTATCATTTTCATATCATAAACCATATCTGAATAAGCGACCTTGAGATATTATTTTATGAAAATGGCACTATTTAAATCATCCATGATTATTATTATTATTACAATAAAATGTTTTTTAAGGATCTAAACCCTGAATTTGAAATCTATGGGGGCTAAAAAATGTGAATTTTAAAAATAACCCGTAAATTTATGTATTCATTTTAAATCAAACACAGATTTTTTGAGTCTACTAATAGACTCAAAAAATCTGTGTTTGATTTCAATTTAAACATAAATTTGAATGGAGTTCTACAAATTAAACGCCAAATCAATAAATAACCCGTAAAACCTTCCCTCTGCGATCATTATTCGCATTTAATTTTTTATATTTATTTAAGTAAATTTCACTGTTTTTGGCGGTGGAGAAAAAATAAAAAGTAGTTGTAAAAAAAAAATTAATTTGAAATTTTAAACCGTATGTACTTATGAATTAGTCGTTGAAAATTGTAAAATCTAAATATGTGGAAATTCGCTCACGAGTGGCCACTGCAGAAATACCGCAACCTGCCCGGAGCTAACTCAATTTGACTTAGCTGATATTAAAACATATAAAGCTGAGATTTATATGCAAAATCACGTCGTTACCCCCACCCCCGCTATCTCGGCGAATCTCAAAGGCCCGGCTGACGTGTGGAAGGGCGAAGGGGTAAATTAGGAAAAATATTTACCCACCCACTTGGGCCACGTGTGGCACTATCTAGCGGCCGCGGCCCAAGGCGAGGTGCGCCGGCCCGCAACAAAAACAGTAAAGAGCAAACAAGGCCCGCCAAGGCGGCTCGTAATAGCAACAATTATTCATCTTTATTGAGCAAGACGCCGAAGGGCGGAAGCTCCCAGGACCCGCAGTGTTTATGTTCATAAAACCAAGTTTTAAAATAACACAATAAGGATAATGGGTTTCCACCGATGGCAGGGCGATCCGGTGTAAGCGAAATTAGAATTCTCCTGAGTAGAAATTTTTGAGATATTCACTTATTATTAACGAATGGTTATTAAGGCCCTACATACGTTAAATGGCAACTCAATGTTTCTTAAACCCTGGTAATATTTTACGTAATTGATATTTTTTTCTTAAAACATTGTGTTTGTATTGATTAAACAAGTTTTTCTTCGAAATAAATATATGGTTTTGAAAAGAAAAGAGTGAAAAGGGTAGAGAGACAAAAAAAAATATACTTTTTTTTCTATGTATTTTCTAAAAAAAGTCTTAATATGTATTCCAATATTTATATATTTTTTTTTAAATTGTGCTCGAAGGCACGAACGACCTTTTGCGTGGTCGTCCGCGTTCTGACATTGAATTTTGAGTTTTTTCCCTTAAACTTTATTTTATATTTGGAACTAGCTTTACTTGATCACGCGTTGGTATGGCTCGTTAAATGGAAAATAAAAAAATAGTGAGATAATTTTTCTAATAAGCTTAATTAAAATTTTTTGTGAAATATTGAAAATATATGGAACGACAAGCGACAGCAGCTGTCAAGAAACAAGCTAAGTTTAGTAATGCTTGTTTTGCTGTAACTTTCCATAGAAGGCGCAGCCATTTCGGTCACGAAAAAATCTTTGAAAAATATGCTTTCACCTGCCATAGGTGTATATTAAAATACACGCCTATTCAAATAAAACGTTGTGACTAAATTTCAAAGCTATCAGGGAATCAATTATCAAGATCTTGAACAAAGAATTTTGAATTCTTTTTATAGAGATGTGGCTTAATATATTCAACTTATTTTGTCATAAATTTTCGATTTTTATGGACAATTCTACGTTTGTTTCCAATAACTTTAATTATAAATATAAAGTCAGTCTTTATATGGAAATATTTAATGATTTGGCTGGGTCGTATTAGCCAGTTCAAGGAATACTAATACTCCTACCCCCTGTCAAAATTAGGATTTAATATATTTACTTTACTTGCTCCATTTACCTCCAATGCTTTAATATTATTGTTATATTAACATATTGATGTAGAAAATTAAACACATGGTAAATTTTCTCATGGAATATCTAGATAACTAAAATACTTTAAACGAATTTCTTCGAATGAACACAGACAGCTAATGTCAATTTTACAAAACGAAAGAATTAACCCTTTGATGAGCTAAACACATTTAAAAACACATAACTTCGTTTTTTGATGTCACTGATTTATTATTTAAGCAACAGTAATGCCTTTCAATAAATTTATTGGAGCGATGTTTCAGTCATATATTGTAGAAATTTGGAAGTGTGGAGTGTGTCCATCATTTATAATAAACTTTAATATATTTTTACAAAAATATAAATGTGGAACAAATAGCCCTTGTAAATACACATAATAATGAAAATAGATTTTATGTTACTTTTTATACTCAATTTATCTTTCAAATTGACTAAATGAATATTATGATTTTAAGTTGTATCTTTATTTTAATTTGTATTTAAAATCCCGTTTATCTTCAAACCCTTTAATAAAATGATAATAATAAAAACAAATTTTAATTTTTTATTTTGGCTCCAGTTTTGTAAAATATTATACTACCTCAAAGACGCTTCAATGAATAGTTTTTATAGTTTTATCTGTGAGATAGAGATAATGAAACGCGAGTCAATAATAAAATCATTAATTGATTCGGCAGTCTTTTTGTGGTGATATTTATCCATTTTTGTTTAAATTTCACATTGCAAATACCTCTTTTTCTGAAAATCTGTTATGACACGTGTTTCGATGAATTCCGTAACATACGGTGTTTGGAAATGATGTAAAACACATTGAAACATGCGTCATAACAGATTTTAAGAAAAAATGCTAAGTGAAAGTAAACGATAAAAATGTTTTTAAATATTACTTTGTAAATATCATGATTTCTTAAAATTACGTGTTACTATGCTTTTAGCATCATTATCAATCACCGATTGTTGATAATGATGTTGAACGCATCGAAACTCATCATATCACTATAGATTTTAATTGAAGTGGTATATTTTTAAGTATTATAATTTTGTGTTAGGTTATTATTAATTTACTTTGTTTTACTATTTTCAAATCACAATTATTTAAATTAATCATCAAAAAATATAATAAAAGAATTTTATACAATATTTTTGCCCTTCGGGCATCGGAGGGTTATGAAATGTTCCAGTAAATTAAAATAATACTTTCGTCTACTTTTTACCGATTATTTAAATTGCTTTTATAAAGGTAAGAACTGTGACTTTTTTCTATTTAAAAAAGTGTGGCTTATTGAGTGCGAACACTGTCGACTTCATACAATATGGTCTCGCACCAATAAATCCCCAAAATCGTTTGACAAATGTCACTAAATATATAATTTTTGTCTACTTTTTATTGATTATTTAACTTGCTTTAACGTAAGTAAGAAAATTTACTTTTTTATATTGAAACAAGGGTGGCTTATTGAGTGTGAACACTGTCGGCTTCATACAACGTAGTCTAGCGCCAATAAATCCCCAAAATCGTTTGACAAATGTCACTACATAATTTTTCGTCACGTCTAGCCCACGATGGGCTTTGTGCGTCGATAAAATTGACGGAATTCGGTAACGCATTAATATCCCGCGCGGCCGCCGGGGTGGCCAATAACGGGCAACTGACGTCATCGTTGTTATTCAAGAGGGACCGCTGCGCTACATCACCTGAATGTTAAATGTGTCCCATTAGCCGTGTCCGTGATCAATGATTGTTATCGGCTCCCAGAGCCCAGTTGAGACACTCGCCTCAGTCGGGAAATGTTCCGAGTTAATGCGTTCAAATTTATAGGTCTCCTCCTCTTTGGAGAAACTGATAGTTATAAAAGTAACTTAATAAGTAGACAGTAGTTTGATAATGGACTAACAAGGCGAAACAATTGTCACGAATTTTTATTTTTATATTTTCAAAAATACATTTTTACCCTTATCCGCAACCGATGGTGCATAGGGCACTGCATCGTAGCGACGCAGTGTTATCATGATTTCTTAATTGCATGAGGGTAATGTGATCAGCTCTGCTACTTATACAAGTTTCAAGGTGATATGAAAATCAGCGTATTTATTTTGACCCTCCTGGAAATAGAACCCGGGACCTCCAGCATTATGTTTTGAGTGTGCCAAAATACTTGTTCACAAATCAGGGTTTCTACACGTAAGGCCCAATATACGATTATAATTTTCTTAAAGCCCAGGTAACATTTAACGTGATTTTTTTAACGTTTTTCGTAGATACTTTGTGACACATTTTATAAAGTTTGACGTAATTGATTTATTTGCTTAAAACAAGTTTTTCTCCGAAATTATATAAAATATGGATTGGAAAAGAAAAGGGTTATTGAAAAGTAAGGAGTTAAGAAAATATAAATAACTAACTAACAATGACTCCGTTTCCCCGCAAATGTAAGCAGAGAGAATAGAACGTCTCACCAATCTGTATTTGGGTAAGAAAAATAAGTGTTTATGCATATCGCTCACTCCTTTCAACAACGTCATATTTCGAAAAACTTGATTTTTCAGGAGATCGTTTTTAAAGTTTAAACATATAGTGAAATGTATCAAAAATAAATATCAAGCCACTTATTGAACTTTTTACTATGCAACAGATCTTTTTAGGTTAAACCTGAAGGTTTTTTCTCCATTTGAAAAAAATTATTTAGTATATTTAAAAAAATAACTTAACAATACCTTTTCTTCAAAATGCAAAAACATCACTTACTGCCCTGTAGCGAGTAAATATTAAGTTAAAAATATGCCGCTTTTGCTGGGATATAGTGCATTTTTTGCTGGGATATACTTTTGGGCATTCCGAAAACATGCACAACTGAACTTCTCAATAGAAATGTCATCTATTGAGAAGTTTGTGATGTGAACAGCTTCCACTCTCTGACGAAAATTCTTATTCGATTTAAAAAAAATACTTCTACATTTTTCACATTGAAGAATCATGTACTTGGGTACCACACAATTTGATACATTATATACCTGTCCATATATGTATATGTAGGATTATAGGCACCGCTCCGCAAAATATACCTACGCAAGGTAGAATATTGTGGGTCCGTATATCTGGCCAAGAAATCACGGCAGGGCGGCATTAGCATTTATATGGAGCTCATTACTCAGCCCTGGTCGGGCGCGGGGCGCTGCGGGGGGAGGGGGGGACTTGAGATGAAAATATCGCCCCGCAGATCGGAGCTTATGTAAAAATGACAAGTTCATATTATCATGATGCGTCGTCAAGGGCTGTAATACAATCTCATGCATCAAATTACAAGAGGGTTTAAAATAACGTTGTGTATGAATAAAATAACGTTAATCTATGAATAAAAAAAAACTGTATACTTATATATATATATATATATATCGGTAGTGTAAAGGCAAAGGGGTATATCTGTCAAATTTTTCACTGCCTAAGTTTGTTCCACAAAATGTCAAAAATAGTGTATTCCATAATCTGGCAATAGGATATAGGTGTAGTTGCAATACGTATTATATTTAGTGTTATTAAGATATGTACATATAATAATATATAAAATAAATGAGTTATTTAATTTCACAAGTTTGTTTTTGCTCTCCTGTAAAATTTGGTCTGAGACAGATATACCCCTTTGCCTTTACACTACCGATATACATGTTTTTATATACATATATGTACAGTGGAACCTCTCATAACGAGTAATTCGCATAACGAGCAAAAGAAATTATTAAAAAGTTGCTCCCTTAACGAGCGACCTTTCACATAACGAGTTACAGAGAAAGGTCAAGTCCCCTTTTATGACTTTACCCAGTGAGCCGGGACTTCCGCGCCAGTCAAAAAATTTTTTTTTCATCAATTAATTCGGCAGTCACTTTGTGGTAAAATCTATCCATTTTTAATTCATGTTTTACCTAGTAAATACCACTATTTCTTAAAATCTACTGTGACACGTGTTTCGATGCATTCCGCATCATTTTCAAACACCGCATGAAAACAATGATGCGGAATGTGTCGAAACACGTGTCACAGTAGATTTTAAGAAATAGTGGTATTTACTAAGTAAAACGTTAATTAAATATATTTTTTTTCGCTTAACGAGTTATATTTTTAAAATGTATTTTGCTCGTAATGAGAGGTTCCACATTATGTGTGCTACGCTGTGCCTCTCCAAAAAGAGGCAGAGACTTAGCTTTTTTACTTGGAGAGATACTTACAATCAATGTCTATTGTTTATACTTAATAAATGTAATAATAAAGTTTTTTTTTTAATTGACATGCATTTATTTTTTTAAAGAATTTTAATATCTTCTATCTTTTGTATCTATGATTTATATAAGGAGGTCATTAAAATATTTGGTTCCCAAATATTTGAAGTTCTGTTCGAATTGTTTATGCATAGCTATTCCCGGCCACGCATTGCTGTGGCTCAATTAAATAAAATATAAAAAAATAGATATCACACATTGCTTATTTGTTTTAATTATTTTAATAGATGAACCCTGTTGACTTTATTTTGAAAATATATCAGAAATCACACATCGGATATATGACCAAGAATTGTGTTCCTTAGCATCAATATTATCGAGGGAACATGTGCGACCAATGGCGTTAGTATAACATAAGCCTGCATTCAAATTTTCATAGGCGTAACTACTCTATCTCGATTCGAAACCAGATGCCAAATATTTGCGTAATGATTTGCATAATGTAATATTATCTATATTGATACGTGCAGTAAATGTTGGTATTCCTGCGGGTTGTTATGCAAAATTATGTGGATTCCTGCAGTAAAATGACATTTGAACATCGCGACAATTTGCCAGTTGCACATTTCTGGTCGGGCAATAAATTGTAAATTCCTCAATCAACCTCGGGTTCTTCCACGCGCACACACACACAAACACACACACACACACGTGACGTCATGATGGCACTTAATGACGTCATTACACCGTTGTTATGACGTGTAGTTAATGTGGACCGCAATTAGGTGGCACAGGAATTAAATTTTCGACGGTTTTCGTAAGTGATACTTTACAAGCGCTCTATGGTTTAATGGTATTCTGTGTTTTCTTAGCCAATATTCTTTTAATACTGCGAGATTAAAAAACCTATTATTTTTATAACGGTTTTTATATTTGAAATATTTTCTTAATAAATTAAAAAACAAAATACTCTACTCTCTTTGAAAATTATTATTATTAAACATAAAGAAAAATAAATGCACGTCAGCATAGAAATTTTAAGCGGCGCCATAGCGTAGTCAGTTAGACGGTCGACTGCGGATTTGGATTCGCGAGTTAGATTCACATCAGTTGAAAAAACTAATTTAATGTAGATATTTTTGATTTTTTAAAAATCTACCTTCTTTATCCTTACTATACTACGTACAGGCAAACCTCTTAAAAAGAAGTTTGGCGGATTAAACCCTCAGTTATAAAAAAAAACATAAAATATGCTTATTTTTTAACTAAAATAATGAGTTCCAATAAAATTGTTCTCACAGTAAAGTCAAGATACGTTTTAGGGTAATATTTTTTTTAATAATTTTCGCAACTTAGTTAATTAATAAAAAAATGCATTATAAGAGGGGGTTTGTCAGGAAGCCTAGATGCTTCTGTATTAGATCCAGGAATGTGGTTGGGACATCTATCACAAAAAATACACTGAAAAACAAAATTACCTTATTATTTTTATAAATGAATTATTTCGACTATGTATCAACTTATTTGTATTAAACAAAACGTAACTTTTATTATATCTACCTCCATATTTGTAGCAGGTCAGAGCGTTTAGCTACCGTGCTCGATTCACGGGTTCGATTCCCATTGGGGTCAAAATAAATATGGATTTTTTATTTAATTGTCACATATCGCTCATTCCTTTCAACAACGTTATTTATCAAAAATCGACAATTTTCGGTTCTGCATGTTTTCGAAATGCCCAGAAAATGCACTAAATTCCAGCAAAAGCGGCATATTTTTAACATAATATTTACCCGCTACAGGGCAGGAAGTGTTGATTTTGCATTTTGAAGTAAAGGTATTGTTTAATTATTTTTTTAAATACAGTAAATATTTTTCAAATGGGAAAAAACCTTAAGGTTTTACCTTAAAATAATGGATGTACAGTAAAAAGTTCAATAAGTGGCTTGATATTTATTTTGAATAAATTATATTATATTTTTTTAACTTAACGATCTCCTGAATAACCACGTTTTTATTTTTATTTATGACGTTGTTGAAAGAAGTGAGCAATATTTTGGAAAAATAGCTATATGTATATATTTTTTTAACCCTTATCCGCACTCAATGGTGCATAGGGAACTGCGTCATATAAACGCAGTGTTATCTTGATCGTTTACACATGAAGGAAAGGTGATCAGTCCTCCGCTTCAGGTACCAGTCCAGGGTAATATTGAATAAATATTACAGTGAAAAAATCACTTATATTTATTTTACCCCCCTTGGGAATCGAGCCCGGGACCTCCAGAACGGTAGCCGAGCGTGCTGACCATTACACTACGGAGGTGGACACTGTCGATAAAAAATAATTGAAAATATTAAATTGTGTCAAAAAGTTTTACATTCCATGCAAGGATGGTTGAAATGTATTATTTCGTAGTGGTCCAAATAAATTATGTCCATGTATAAAAGAAAATCTGAAAATGCTAGGTACCTACGCACGTCACGTATCTTATCAAACATATTGAAAGAATATTTTTCCTTTTGGTGTATAATGTTATGTTTCTTTGTGCACACAGATCCCTTCACTCACGGTCCACTGCGTTTGTTATGAAATGGTTTCTGGTAAAGAAAAACGTATGCGTCTAGCTCGCAAAGAAAGAAATCCTAATATACATATCAAATCAGCGTGATAAATCGAAAAGACCAAATAACTTGTATGCGTATGCCTCTGAGCAATGATCGCACAAATCAACATGATACTTTTTGATGTTTTCTTATAAAAATAACTTGTTAAGCGAATACGTAAACATGTAATTACACATACTTGAAATGATGTAACAAGATAGTGTGCAGATAGGTATGTCACTTTAATTATTACCGGATTAAAATCGCTCACTCCTTCCAAAAACGTCATATAATATATAAAAAATCATAAATTTTCAGTTGTGCATGTTTTCGGAATGCTCAAAAAACGTGCTATTTCCCAGCAAAAGTGGCATATTTTTAACTTAATATTTACCCGCTACAGTGCAGAATGTGTTGTTTTTGCATTTATTATTTTTTTTTAATTAACTTAATATTTTTCAAATGGAGAAAAAGCCTTCAGGTTTTACCTAAAAAGATCTGTTGCACAGTAAAAAGTTTAATAAGTGGCTTGATATTTATTTTTAATACATTGTGTTATATTTTTAAACTTTCAAAACGATCTCCTGAAAAACAAAGTTTTTAAAAATATATCGTTGTTGAAAGGAGTGAGCGATATGTGTATTACTGTAAATATTGTGCATGAAAACTTGGCATGATCAAGTATTTTAAATATTTGAATGTGGTAAGTTCAGGAGTCGGAATAATTGGTGGATATGTATGAGGAAATGTATGAATGTGGAAGAGGCGAAGACTTTTTGTAAAGACAGATAAGTGCGGCGTTCTTTTCTCTCTACCTACCCTGCGGGGCAGCGGCGTGATGGTAAGTTAGTTTGTTGGTTAGTAACAACATTATTATGCAGTCTTTTTTTACTATAATTTTTGTTTTCCATTATTTTTCTTTGTTGTAACAAAAGTGTCATTTTCTATAAAGTTATATACTTTCTTACGATTGTTAAGTCTTTTAAAAGGTAATACATAATAACTAAACAAATGAGTTTATTTAATAAGTAGGTATTTCAATTCCGGAAATAAACTCATTGTGAATAGGAAACTGCAACTTACATCCATTATATTATGATTTCCTAAAAAAAGAAGTCGAATACTTTTTCAATCAATCACAGTTCGTTTTGCAACATTGTTGTCTGAATCCCAGACGCGAGATATATGACTTCACTTTATCTGGGAAAAGTTATTGGCATGAATCATAAAATCGATACTAAAACTACATACAATGGACAAATTGAAGACAGAGAAATATCGACAACGTCAGGTGCCTAGTGTGATAGTATAAACTCTAATATGCACGTACCCATAAAAGCCAAAACACATGTTTACAGTTTGACAGATTAACGACAAGTCTTCCTAAAGGCAAATAAAGCCATTTTCACCCCCTGTTTCCTGTATTGATCCATTCATAAAATCATAATTCTTTCTTGTAAATTATAACAAGAAGTTTATTTATTTATTCTTATTCTGCAAACCTTTATCCGCATCCAAATGGTGTATAGGGCACTGATTCATATCAATGCAGTGTTATGTTGATCGATAACACATGAAGGAAAGGTCATCAGAGCTCCGCTTTAGGTACCAGGACAAGGTAATTTTTAATAAATTGTAGAGTTAGTAAATTTTCAATTTCTTATTAGTTTAATCATATTAATAAAATAGTCACATTGAAAAAATCATGAGTGAACGTATTTGATTTGAATTGATAACTCAAAACAGGCGAAGACTATTAATATGGGAATGTGGTTAAGTAAGTCTTGAGTATGTAAAGAGTAAATGACAAATAAATAAACTGATTCGATCACTATATGCACTGTGTATCTATCTCACCATTCTACCCATATTGATAACCATAGAAATCGATTTACGAAATCTGTATAGGTACTGCTTCAATTGAAAAAATCTATTCATATTTTAGGAGAATTTATTTTATGAGAAACATCTACAGAAGATGTGAATAAGCTTGCACAAACCTTTATTTATTTGTTATAAGACACAATGAAATTGTAAAAGAAAAACACTGGTTTTATTACCACCAAAGTTTATTTTATTATGACGACTAATTTCGGAAGCTATCTTCCATATTCAGGTCTAAATGCTTACATTTAGACCTGAATATGTATTTAGATCTGAATATTTATTTAGATCTGAAGATGGAAGCATAGCTTCCAAAACTAGTCGTCATGATAAAATAAACTCAAATGGTAATAAAACAAGTGTTTTTCTTTTACAATTGCATAAATCTTCATTATTGCATGCCAGTTTGTTTTTTAATCACTTAAACAAGCCAATGGCAGGTTGTAAGTAATATAAATAAGCCATTTCAGTAAATTTCTCTATCTGTGTTAAGATGTCAATTAAAATTTTAACACTTCGATCGAAATCCAGAATTTGTGTTTCATTTTAACTTATTTGGAATATAGTATTTAATTAATATTATTTTTTGACATCTCATCAAAGATGAAGAAGAATATGGAAGTCTGGGCATTTACGGGGCTGACGACCGTCATAGGCTGGTTTAAGTGATCACTTTACACACGTGTAACATTCACCAATTCTACCCATTATTGACAACCACACTACTCAAATTCTTGGAAGTTCTATATATATGAACCAATTTAGAAACCTTGTTCTTGAATCACTAGAACTTCACTAGAGACATCTATTGGTGAGATGTAAAGAAGCTTTTTACTAAGCAGAAACTATTATATTAGTATGTGAGATCCGAATCCTGGATTATAATCACACTCATGAGAAACGCCAGAAAATACCATTTTCATTTTTATTATTAAGCTTATAATTTGACCAGATAATTTATTTACAACATTTTGAGTGTGTCCAAATACTTGTTCACAAAATCTGGATTATCTCCAATTACAGGAGTTATTTTCATATTATTTTTTGACATCTCATCAAAGATGAAGAAGAATATGGAAGTCTGGGCATTTACGGGGCTGACGAGCTGGTTAGTATTTAATTGATATGATAGTAATTTGTTATTTATAACGATGTATTTTTTTTAAAAAGTACTTATCTATTTGAGAAGGTTGTAATACTGTTCATAATAAATGCACTTAAAAAGTATATAAAACCGTACATAACATATACAGTGATATTGAAATTTTATGAAAAAAAATTGGCTTAAAAAATTGACATTTTCAAAGTTTCTTAATAATTAAAATTGTAATTAAAAAAATTAACTTTTTTTTCTAATAATAAATGAATATTTTATTGTTTATTATTGAAATGCTTTATTTTAAGTTTTTTTCGATTTATTAATTTCAATGTACATTTGAACAATTTCTGACCAAAATAAGATGGATAATTATATATATATATATATATATATATATATATATATATATATATATATATATATATATATATATATATATATATATATATATATATATATATATATATATATATATATATATATATATATATATATATATATATATATATATATATATATATATATATATATATATATATATATATATATATATATATATATATATCTCTTTACCTTCTGATTCCGTCAAAAATAAATTCATATCGATGGAATTTGAACATATTTTTAGTATGACAATCGTGTTATTTTCTTCACTTAGAATACAAAACGGCTGTTAAAAATATATCCTTATAAATTGTATATTTGCAAACCATTTGATTGAGTACCAAGGTGGTTGGCATTTATGAGTATTCTTTGGTTGATCAATTTTTAGAACGATTACGTCCATGAAATATTGCCCGCTGACATTTCACACTCGATGAAGATATGCGTAACATTTAAAGGGTTTCTTGTGTTATTTTTATGAACCGTTGAGATTCTCGTGATTGTAAGTATTTAGGTTTGATATTTATATCTTAAACTATTGAAGCAGGACTGAATGTCAAGAAAAATATCAGGGTGCTGATAAAAACAGTATTGTATTATTAACAAGACATGAAAAAAACTAAAATAGGGTGGAAATTAAAAAAATCATAATAATTTCTTTGTTTGATTTTTTTTCTTCATACAAGCCTAGTATTATCGAGATACTATTTATTGAACTTATCTATTCGAATTAAATTTTGAAAAAGCGGCCAGAAGTAAAATATTTAAAATTAATATAAGTTTAAACTAAGCTGGATTTAATATTTATATATATGGTTTAGTAATTAAACAATAACTTTTCTATGCGGAAAAAATGTAATTGTTGTTTTATTATAAAAAATGCATTTTCATTACTAAAAACCAGTACTTATCATAAATCTAATAAATATGTTTAATTTTTTTAAAAAAAATCATGGATGACAAGGCTATGTACATATGTTCTGGTAATATATTTTATGTTCATATTACTAGAACGTACATAATATCCGGTTTACACAAAAAACATATTTTTATTTTCGACCTTCAATAATTTCAAAGGCGCCATGGAGTAGTTGGGTAGACAGTTGACTACAAAACTGGCGTCGCGGGTTCGATTCCTGCCAGTTGCAAAATAAATTCAAGACATTTTTTTCAGTTACTCTTTTTTTTATATGTACGAGTTTTTATGATCTTATCCTCAATGAACACAAACCTCTTAAAAAGAGACATTTCGGGAAAATAATAAAAATATGTGAATCATAAATTACAATTAAAATAAATGTAAAAGAAACACAATTAAGTAAAAATAAAAACATATTTGAACCGGTTCGATAAGTTGATTTATAAATTTTTATTTTATTTTTAACAAAACGTTCAAAAGCTTCTGTAAAACTAACATCCTCCCTTAACAGCGATTTTATGTCACAAATAAATAAAATAACATCGGAGTCATTTGCTTCAAATAAAACTGAACGTTGTCAGCATATTACCTCCACTGCCTTCCGTTAACCCCCTGTTTGCTCATGGACCCCCGATACTGTACACCCTTAAGTGACTTACATAGGTATATCGACACAAAACCAACGGGTTACCGAGACCCCAGACAGACGGGGGAAAAGTAAAAAGACACCCCGCTCCAAATCTCCAACATACCAGAATCAATAAACATTCAATATAATCTCATCAGACACTTCATAAAACAAGCACAATATTTATTTAAAACAAAATGGTTTTAATAAAATTTTCAACACTTTGAGTGTGTCCAAATACTTTTAATAATAAAATGTTGTTAATAAATTATCTGGTCAAATTATTAAAAGCTAAAATGATAAAAATAAAAATGATATTTTCTAGTCTTTTTCGTCTGTGTGATTTTCATCCAGGATTCGGACCTCACATACTAATAAAAGAGTTTCTGCTCAATAAAAACCTTCTTTTTATCTCACCAATAGATGTGTCTAGCGAAGTTCTAGTGATTCAAGAACAATGTTTCAAAGTGGGTGATGAATACTGGCATAACAAGGAAGAAAGTAGACTGCATGCAGTCGAAATGCGATCTCTCAGAGGAGTGTGTGGCAAAACGATGTATGATAGATGTTCGAATGGTGAAATAACGAAAGAATGCATGTTTGAGATAAGCATTATCGATTAAACTAAGAAAAGTTTGTTGAGAGAGTTTGGATAGATGAAACAAATAAGTGAAGAAAGAACAGTAAATAAATGTATTCAGGTGAATGTTGATAATAGGAGTAGAATAAGACCGACAAAATTTGGCATGATGATCAGGAGTCGGTCAGAATAATCAGCGGGAGTGTATGAAGAGATGCATGTATCTGGAAGAGGCAAATATTGTGTTCAAAGAATGATTGGTATGGCGTTCTATTCACTATACTGAGTGATATTCTGATTTAAAATTATCTTAACGAAATATGGTTAGATTCTATGTATAATACAACCCACTTGTCACTTTGTTATCTCCACTATTCGGATTGCTATAAACTGAAGTTATTGAGCTGCAAATATCACAAACAGATCTCTGTTGTGCGACAGGCCATAAACTATAAACTGGGTGTCTTTGTCGCGAATGTGTTCTGGAAAAATTCTGTAAAGTACTGAAGTTTTCGCTATATGACCATAATCTAAAATTACTCTATGATTCCGAGCTCAAACTCATAGAATCAATATTTGAAGTAAATCACTAAAATACATGGTTTACTAGCTTATTATTAACAAAAAAAAATACAAATAAATAAACTGTTTTTCTTTGATTTACTTTATACTACCAGGAGTCAATTAATCTCACTGTCAAATATGTATATGTTGAGAAAAATAAAACATTATCATCGTTTGTGCAGATTCTATGTATAAATTTCGTTATTATTATAATTTTCGTTTTTATTATTACATACATACATAGCTAACGACGATATTTTTTATATTTAAAAAAATGTTAATATTCGTGAAAAATGTAATGTGAAGTAAGCATGTCTATGATTTCAATCCACTAGGAGTAAAATATTATAATTTTAACCCAAAATCAAAATTAAAAAGCCTTTCATCGAAAAAAAGGCGATAATAATATTAAGCTTTGTTGATATTCATAACTTACAACTATTTAAAATTTACATTGCAAGTTTTTAAATTTGTTTTTTGCACATTTTAAATGAAAATAGTGTAATAATAATCATTAAATGGAAATATAAAAAAAGTATTTAAAAAAAATATTTTGCACGTTGTTTCCACAAAATTTAGAATATAGCTCTATTATGGTGCCGTGAAAATGCATATGAAAGAAGGTGAAAAATACATCTCCCGGAATTTTAATTATGTGTCAAAAAGTATAAAATATTACTTAAACCAGCCTAAGTCAGGTCGCAAGTCCAGTAAATACTTAGACATCCATACATTTCTTCATTTTTAGTGAGATACCAATAAAATCATGATCCTTTTTTTAAATCGTAATTTGATTCATAGTTAATTAATTAGATCCTCTTAAATAAAATAAAAACCATCTTAAAACCGCTTCAAATAAATATGTTTCATCTAATTTGTATTATTAATGTCTTACTGAAGTAAATTGGTCATTAATCATCCTCTGAAGAATGCTAGTAGATAGATTATTGTGGAAAATATTTTTTCAAAAAAGAAATTATTCATACATTAGGGATTAAGGTTTTAAAGTGATGCTTTCAAATAACGCTTGCTTCATTTTAGGGTAAACGATATTAAATTGCTTCTTAATCTACATCTCAGAAAACATGTGCTCTTTTAAATGTAGTGAAGGAATAAACTAAACAAGGCTGAGATAATTTTCTTTAACATTTTAATGGCCGTGACTATGAAAGTTAAAATATAATTCAAAATATCCACCGACGAAAGAATTATCATAAGATAAATATGGTACATATTTTTTAATGTATTACTGATCCGTTTTTGTACCCAAAAAAATTACAATCTATATGCGACCTTATAAATTACAAAAATATTTTCGGCACACATTAAAAAAATATATATTTTGAGCTCTGAATAAAATTGAAAGAAATAATATATATTCAAAGAAATCTTTGTTGATAAATATCCATCGCAGTTTGTAGTATGGTATAGTGGTCAGCGCATGTGGCCACTCTTTTTAAAGGTTCCGTATTTCAGTTAAGTCAGTTATGTTAAATAAAGGTGATTTTTGCTCTAATATTTTTTTATATTACCCTAGACAGGCATTTGAAGCGCAGGGCTGTTGAATATTTTTTTTTCTCTTATTCATCATATTGTTTAGCAAAAATAAGAAACCAAATCTTCAGCTAATTTTAAATTAATTTCATTCATTGTTTCGGCAATCACTTTGTTGTTGTATTCTTGGTAAATACCATTATTTGTTAAAATCTATGATGACACGTGTTTTGATGCATTTCTCAACATTTTCATAAAGTATTTGTCAATGATGCGGAATTCATCGAAAAACGTGCCAAAATAAATTTTAAGTAAAAATGTTTTTACCAAGTAAAACTGAAATAAACTAAAACTTACATTAAAACAACCTATATAAAAAACTTAATAAAATAATAAATCGTAAATAAATATAGCATTGAGTAAAACAAAAATAAGTACGTACAGTAGTTGAAAATATATATGTTTTTATCATGTTGTTGTAAGTACACAAGTTGTTCTTTTAAAACACTACGTGTGAATTAATTTGACTTACTTGAATATTCCCTGACTACCTTCGTACACTGGTAGTGAGTTACAAAGAAATTTCAAGGCTTCACTCGTCTCGAGTTAGTTCTGCTTTGTGTTTTACTTGACTCCGTGTTCCTTCTCTCTTCGAGTCCTTCTTGAATTATTCACAACGACTGGAATCTTCCTGATTAGTTCTGTGATTGATGAAGCCCCAGCTGTTTCTTGCTAACTATTTGTTTTGCTTTTGATTTCATTCTCTTTCAACGGGGATCAAAACAAATGGAACTGTTGAATGAACCCCATCAATTTAATGGTCATTTTATTAGGAGGTTCTACTTATGTGAACGTGCAATTGGTAGATTTTTATTGATATAATATATCAATAAAAATCTACCAATTGCACGTTCACATACATGAAAAAGTTGTTGAAATATCAATATAAAAGTCTGATCATTATAAGGCTTACGACCGATCAAAGGTTTGATTTATAACTCTATACATAAGTAATATATTATTAGATTAAAACCAATATTTTTAGCTTTTCCACTTTATTTTTATTTGACCAGCGACCGGGTTTCGTCGTAACCGACATCATCAGACTATACATAAGTAACATTTAAAATTTGTATCCGTAATTTAACCAATACACTATTTTTGTATTATTATTTTGTATATTATTCCATTTCACTTCATTTTATACTTATATCAGTAAGTTACAGAAATTTATGAAATATAATTTTTTATTTATGATTCTACAAATATTAAAATTACTGAAAATAGTGCATAAACTTCTCCCGATTCAAATAAAATACAATTTTATTTTAAACACGATAACTTGATCGAAAATTCTGGATCAACAGAAAATTTTCTAGGAGCAACTGCAATGATTCCACTCGGTTCATATACTAAAAATTTGATCAATATAAATATTTCACACAAACCAAATCAACTTCAACTCTTGACCGTTCCTAACCTATTGAAAAATTTTAATCTATCAAACGAAAACCACTTTTGTTGTCATGAAAAATTAATTTGCTGCCCGTTGTTTTAATATATCAAAACAGTGAACATCGAATGTAAAGTGATTGGCAATATTAAAAAAAATAACTCAAGCTGTTTAATATTCTTCGATTCTGAAAATGATTTTATACAATATTTTTCAGTTGTAAAAAACTGGACAAAGAAAAATATATTTTTTCAATTTTTTCAGAAATGTTCAAAAGTTTGGATATTTAATAATCGGTATGAAAGCCAAACGAATATTTATTAAGTAAATTGTGAATTTAATTTTTATGCATGAAGTTCTACGTCATATGAGGTTTTGTATGAGATATGAAAAAAATAACTTTTGAAGGTGATTATGTTGAAGTGATTTATCATTGGAAATATTTTCTACGAATACTATTAATCTACATACTTATGTTCTTTTTATTTTTAAATAAATATTGTAAGAATATATACTAATAAGTAAATTTAGTAACATTGCTTCAGTTGTATAACAATATTATTTTTATGACATCATTCGGAGGTGAAGGTCGTTAAGTAAAAATTTACAAAATGAAGGTGAATAATAAAGGAAACATTTTTTTAATCCTATAATTTTAATCGGCAATCACTTTATGGTAAAATCGTTAAGACTACAATTTTTTGAAGTATATTATGACACGCGTTTCGATATATGGCATCATCAATATATGGTGTTAAACAAATCACGCGT
Source organism: Brachycentrus maculatus (assembly GCF_059751285.1). NCBI lineage: Eukaryota > Metazoa > Arthropoda > Insecta > Trichoptera > Brachycentridae > Brachycentrus > Brachycentrus maculatus. The sequence continues at coordinate 1,658,006 of NW_028280843.1, forward strand.
CACTAGATTTAAAGATATAATGCTAATTTCCAAGTTAAACTAAATTTGTAAAAGTGTAAAACATAGTTAAATAACATTGCTTTAGTATGTACTTTCAATTTCAAACGATATCGATGGTCATTAAGTGACAAATTGAATTAATAAAATTAATAATGATATTTTTTTGAAGATAAGGAATGCGCACTTCTTTTCGTGTAGTAAATCATTCCACATTCTTTCGTGTAGGATGAACAAGGTCTCAGTTTCCCAGATATTGGATGAATTGCATTTGAAAAACATCCCTGTCGCATATATTCAACCAATACTGCTACATCCACGTCGGGGGGCGCATACCAAAGGAAAAGTTGCTTCGCATAACGCGGGGGGATTTGAGAAGGGTTGGCAAGGGTATGAGATTAAGGAAGACTTCTGATGTGTGAGATTTGAAATTTATATGAATTCCTCTCAAATCTATTCTTCTATCCAAAGACCTATCGAATACTGAATCTTAAATTTTTGAGTTATCTTAGAACATAATATTATTAAAGTATTTCCTTTAATAATATCATCATGTCTTACCACAAAGTAAATGCCGAAACAATAAATAAAATACTTTAGAACATGGGAAATAAATCACGTTTTAATACTAAAAATATTCTCTTACTGTGTGTAAATTATCCTATGTTCAAAATTTTTAATCATTAAAAGTAAATAACCCATTTTAAAAAATATTTATACATTTCATTATCTTACGTGGGTGTTTTTATATATCTAAGTGTTTTTACGGCGGTTTTACCTGTGATAGGTAACAACATTTAAAAAAATTTTTTTTTACCGAAATAGCAGCACCATCTTTTAAACGTATCAGTGACACATGCAATACTAAATATTGCACATGGCGGACAACGTTCTTCTTGACAGCTTCAATGATTAAGTATTTTCAATATCTTCAATCATTATTATTTAACATTTTTTAAATTATTTTATTGCTTCGCAACCATTGTGAAATTAAACATAAAAGGAACGTGTGATTTCAATATTCTTTTTTCTCAATTCTATCCAACTACGCAGCGAAATGTGTCTGGGTACATACATTTTTTTATTACGAACTGTTCATTTATTAAATAAAATATAGTAGGCTCATTTTTATTTCAATAACCCACTAAATCTGAGGTAAATTTAAACAAAAATATACGAAAATACTGATTTAAATCCGGACTAATAAAATTTGATATTAAATTTTCACGTAACTGGCAGAAACTAAAAATAAGAATCCAGTTTGTAGTCAGGCGTATCTACTATTATCTCATTGCTATATTTATATTACGTCGTCACATTGGGTGAACTTTATTTTTGAAGGAAAAGTCTTACCTTTATAGTCTCCATAGACCGCAGAGATCTCCTCAATTTCTGTTGTAATGCGAATATCTTACGAAAAATGCACATAAATTTTGTTCGCTTATTTTTGATATTCCTAAAGTTTAAAGGAAATATTCCTTTGTCTGAGAAAAGGGTTGTTGTGGAGTCTTGAATGCAGCAAGATTCACCCCTTCGTAGTAAATACCAACAAGTTTTCTTTTATAGCCACGAAACTGAATCATTTTCTTTCAGAAACTTTACGAACTCCCAACTTCCGACCGACGTTTTATTTTATATTCTACATATTTGTATAAATCCATTAGGTAAATGTATCATTTCTTGGGCAGACTTTTATTTCTTTTATTTATCCAAAAGTATAACTTTTACGTTTTACGTACCAAACAAATATTGAGGCTAATTTTAAGAATTAAATAATATATGAGGGGAAAAATCGTGTATTACTGCATGGTGATAAAAGTCGCCTTTGTAAATTTTCGAATAATTTTATCACTAACTTATGTACTCGTAAGCAATATACTCGTTCACATTTTTCATCCCTCTTAAAAGATACATGTTTTAAACTGTTTTAAATTATTCATATTAAATTAGCAGAACACAACGACGTCTTGGTACCGTAAAGAATGAAAATGAAGCATAAAGTTGGCAGAAGAAGGATAAAATTAGACTAAATGCAGTCAAAATGCAATTTCTCATACGAACGTGCGGCAAAACGATGTATGATAGATGTTCAAATGGTGAAATTGGCTATGAATGCAAGGCTGAGATAAGCATTATCGATCAAATAAAGGAAAGTGTATTGAGATGGCTAAGACATGTGAAACGAATGAATGAAAAAAGAATAGTAAAAAAACAGGTGAATGTTGTTGGAAATAGAGGCAGAGTAATACCGAGGTAAGCTTGGCATGATAAAAGTATTTCAAATATTGAAAAGTGGTCAGTGAGGAGTCGGAATAATCAGCGGGTATATCTGAGAAGATGCATGAATTTGAAAGAAGCGAAGATTATTTACAAATACAGAGTGGTGTGGCGTTCTATTCTCTCTACCTACCCCTGCGACGAAGCGGCATGTTAGTTAGTGAGTTATTTTAACTCAAGACATTCTACGTATGTTAAAACAAAGCTACATCACTACTTTATTATAATACTCGTACATAGTAATATCTTTGAAAAAAATTTCGATTAAAGAACTCGATAAAAGAACTTATCGATTATTTTAAGCGTGGAGTTTTTGCGAAATTGTATGAAGCTGAATGCACTACCTCGAATTTATCGCAGCCACTCGCCATATATCAACGCGACTGGTAAACACGGGTAAACAGCATACTAAATTTACTTTAACGGATAGGTTTCATCGAGAGTTGCTATTAGAACCTACTAATCCTCCGAGTTGTCCACTCTCACTTATTGGCATCAAGGAAAAAGATTTTTTAATCCAGAAATTAATGTATAAGAAATCTTCTTTTTCATACGTAAAAAATAACCGTGAAAAATTACATTGCTATATAATTTTTTGATGATTTTATAATTCGATATTTTTAAATAAAAAAAAAACTTTGATAATCAAGTACCCACGTAAATACTTCTAATCTTTTTTATTTAAATCTACCGTAACACAAATATTATTCATTCAACATCATTATCAAACAATCGATATTGAATGCATCAAAACACGGTCACTCAATAAATTTCATTAAAAAAATTAATGTAAAAAATTATAGATATTACTATAGGTTTGCTAAATCAATTTATATAACCTTCGTATCATACTATAATAAAATCTGTCAATAGTTTCACACACACACACACACACACACACACACACACACACACACACACACACACACACACACACACACACACACACACACACACACACACACACACACACATACACACACACACACACACACACACACATGCACACACATGCACACACACACACACACAAACACACATACACACGCATACACATATTCACATACACACACATTCACATACACACACATTCACATACACACACATTCACATACACACACATTCACATACACACACATTCACATACACACATTCATATACACACACATAATGTTATACACATTCTTGTTTTTCTCTTACGTCGTTGGTAAACACAAATTTTACGTGAAATACGTTTTGATAAAACTGGTTTATCAAAATGTTGATCTTAAAATAATTATCAATTTATTATTCCAATAAATTTTATACGCTAATACTGTTTTAATAGACTCGTGCAATATACACACAAAAAGTATGTTTACATATTACGGTAATATGAATATAACAGTACAGGGGTCTAAAAATGTTCGTTTTATGAAGCCTTTTTAATAAGTAACAATCTTTCTTTTACACAAAATGTTTATATGTTAAGTACCCTGATCAACAGACAGCTGAATGTTATTCCACCCCCAGTAGTAGATAACATTTAGGGGATCCGGTCCCTCCGCGGCGAGCGAGAGACGGCAATTTGTTTTCATCTCAAATTGCGTGAAAGAAACGACTTTGTTATTTTCAGCAGAGTGAAACTTTTCAATCAGGCGTTGGGCCATAAATACAGCAACTTCTGTTTTAGCGTCCGTAAAGCTGGCCAACTATCGCTAGTGTTCTCGGACATGCTGTTTTTATTCTGTCTGTCAAGTTGCTATCACGTGATAAAGCGTATGCGACAAAGTCACTTTACTTATCAACACCTTATTTTATGTTTTTTTGGTAAACTTTCTTATAACATGAAAGTGGGTTTTTGGTTATTCGTAAATCAACAAATTGAATAAAAATATTTTTTTATGAATGAAATAGAATTAACCCGTAATTCGGTCAAATAATTAAATTATATTATTTTTAAACAATCGACATACTTTATTTTTGCTTTTAAATCTAAAATCAATATATTTTATTTCTTGGACGTATGAAATGGAATCAGCCCGTTATTTTTTCCAATAATTTAATAGCGCATAAGTATTTAAATAAAAACGGATGTATTTTATTATTAATCCAAAGGTTAATTCTAATGTACAAACTGATAAAATAATGCTTTCCAATACATTGAAATCTTGTCTACGAACAAAAAAAAACATCAGAATCCTATCAGATCCTGATAATCCTGATCAGCCCTTCGCTTCAGGTACTAGTCCAGGGTAATATTGAATAAATATTACAGTCAAAAAATCACTTATATTTATTTGCCCCCCCTTGGGAATCGAACCCGGGACCTCCAGAACGGTAGCCGAGCGTGCTGACCATTACACTACGGAGGCGAAAAGAAAATAATTACGTTTATCTTTCCCTCTCTCTTTTAGCCGTCAAAAATACCGTAAAAGTGATACTCGTTTGTTTGCGCCTTTCCAATCAACTAATAAGCTCACACAAAAAAGTTGGCTTAATTTCCACAATAGCGGGGAAAAGTTGTAATCTGTCAGTGGTGTTTTTATAGAAACGAGACAACCTAATAAAAAGCGAAAGAACACACTTGATATTATTTTAGCTCCAGGCTGCCTTCGCGTAGGCACCCTGATGGGAGGGGAGGACTGTGTACTTGGTACCTTCGCCTTGTAAATAAACAAACATTAATTTGTTAATGGATGTTTGTGAGCGGACCTCATATTCTTGCAGTGCTTGTTTTACCCGCTGACAAGACAGTGACGTCAGTGTTCCCAGACAAATTGTGAATTATTAATTGTACCCAGAATGTAAGTGCCAAATATTTTATTTAAAAAACAATGAAAACCATTTAAAAAATAAACACAAAATAGATAATTTATAATTGTTTTTTTGACATCTCATCAAAGATGGAGAAGAATATGGAAGTCTGGGCATTTACGGGGCTGACGACCGTCATAGGCTGGTTTAAGTGATCACTTTACACACGTGTAACATTCACTAATTCTACCCATTATTGACAACCACACTACTCAAATTCTTGGAAGTTCTATATATATGAACCAATTTAGAAACCTTGTTCTTGAATCACTAGAACTTCACTAGAGACATCTATTGGTGAGATGTAAAGAAGCTTTTTACTAAGCAGAAACTCGTATATTAGTATGTGAGATCCGAATCCTGGATTATAATCACACACATGAGAAACGCCAGAAAAACCATTTTCATTTTTATTATTAAGCTTATAATTTGACCAGATAATTTATTTACAATATTTTGAGTGTGTCCAAATACTTGTTCACAAAATCTGGATTATCTCCAATTACAGGAGTTATTTTCATGAAAATAACTCCTGTAATTGGAGATAAACCAGATTTTGTGAACAAGTATTTGGACACACTAAAAATGTTGTAGATAATTTATTAAATGCAAATTAGATGACATTTCTGAAAAAAATATATTTTTTTCTGAAAAAATGTGTGTTTCTAGATACATTATCCCTTTACATGAGAGGTAATATTTTTCGGAATAAAAGCCTGTTGTTTTTTCAATAAAGGTAAATAAAATTTTGCTCAAAGTGATCTTATTTTACTTATATTTATAGTGTATAAAACTGTAACATATATGTATAAAAACCATATATATATATATATATATATATATATATATATATATATATATATATATATATATATATATATATATATTTATATATATTTCCGCCTCCGTAGTATTATGGTCAGCACGCTGAGCTACCATACTGGAGGTCCCAGGTTCGTTTCCCAGGAGGGAGCTCAAATAAATGTGTAAAAAAAGTGATTTTTCACTCTAATATTTATTCAATATTACCTTGGACTGGTACCTGAAGATGGAGGCTGATCACCATTCTTTCATGTGTTCATGTGATCAAGATAATGCTGCGTTTATATGCACCATAGGGTGCGGATAAGGATTTTAAAATGTAAAAAAAAACACTGAATTGCAAATTTTACACTTTTATTAATTAATTCATTTCGTCCATTTAATTATTATATTGTAAAAAATGTATACTTCTTAGTAAGTATGCATTTAAATAATATTTATTTTATAATATATGGATACTGAAAATGACGCCCAGCATCGATCAAAATGATTAAGAAAAAATTGTAAAATCCCAGAAATATTAAAATTATTTTAGAAAGGTCCGATAACTCCAACGTAAAAACTAAATCATTAACATTTCTTTGAAACAAAATATGATCTCAGAGAAAAAGTTATTCCAATTTTTTTTGACACATTTGTAATGGAAATCAACTTCTTTGAGAAGCAATTTCTTCTTACGCGGTAATATTTTATGAGGCAATATCATCAAACGAAAAGCAAAGAGTGCCATCTTTTGGCGAGGAAACTTTAGACGGAGTCGGAATGGTAAAACAAATCTGAAATGTAATCAGCCAAAAGTGTAAATAAACCATTCATATTTAAATAGAGCCAAATTATTTTACGTCCTTCTGTTCCTATAATTGTTCGCGGTTTAATTAACTCTGGAAGGGCCCTTAAAAATAATTTTAATAGCTCTCTCGAGATCTAACGTAACTAATAATATTATTTGCACATTGTTCTTTAATATATTTCGATAGAATTCAATTAAAGGAATTTCATGTAAAACATAATTATATAAATCGATAAAAATGTAAATGTTTGTTGGTTTCAAATCTTAAATTTTTTAAAGTTATTCGCCAATTGATTTGACCGTAGATTGAGGGTATATTTGTAAAAAAATCAGTAAATCATTAATCATAATTTCTATTGTATGTACTTACATTTATTGGTAGAACTACAGTTTATACATATAATAAAACAACTACATAGTTATTTTATTTATTGTTTCGGCATTAACTTTGTGGTAAGACATGTAACAATAATTAAAGAAAACACTTCGTTTTTTACCACTTGAGTTTTATTATAGACTACATGTTTCAGAAGTTAAACTTCCATTCCATTAGAATTCAGGTTATTTTGTGTTTCTAAATTTTCAAGATAATTCATAATTTGGCCTTTATATGGAACAAGGTGTAATAATTTTAATTTATGAGAGTGAAATGAGTGATTAGTATCTATTATATGATTTGCAAATTCCGAAAAATAATTACTAACAAGACCGCTATGATGTTATAATAATAATTTATTAAACAATATATTGTTTCGAAATTCTTCGCCATAGCTTTCAATTTTTCCTTTGTTTTCAAACTCCGTTCCTTGACTAACCCCTTCCCCTTACTTTCCCCTCTCCTTATTTATAGAAAAATTTTATATTTTATATTTTAGTTATTATACAGACCTGAATGATGGAAGTTTAACTTCTGAAACATGTAGTCTATAATAAAACTCAAGTGTTAAAAAACGAAGTGTTTTCTTTAATTATTGTAACTACATAGTTTTTTTTATTTGACTAGTGACAAGGTTTCATCGTTAACGATATCAGAAGAGTAGTCAAATATGGTCACCAGTCTGATAATGTCGGTGACGACGAAACCCAGTCATTGGTATAAAAATATATAAAAATCATACGTTTTTAACATTTTGATACAAAAAAATACCAAGGTTTATCTGGTGTTTGTAATGCAGACAAGCTTCGAAAAGTAGAGCCTTTGCGGGTTATTCCTTTAAAAATATGTAAATAATAAATATTACAAAAATGTGCGTCAAATTGTTTGAAAGATATTTTTTGGCATCTCAACAAAGAAGAAAATGGAAGTCTAGGCATTTACGGGGCTTACAACCGCCATAAGCTGGTTTGAGTGATGTCTTAACATTCACCGATTCTACCCATGATTGAAAACCACACTACTCAAATTCTTGGAACATCTATATATATGGTTCAATTTCGAAACACAGTGCTTGAATCACTAGAATATCACTAGAAACATCTATTGGTGAGATAAAATAAGCTTTCTATGACGTAAATGTCCATACTTCCATATTTTTTTCATCTATGTTGAGATGCCAAAAAATAATATTAAAAAATAACTCTTTTAATTGGATATAATCTAGATTTGTGAACAAATATTTGGACACACCAAAAATGTTGTAGATTATCAAGTTCTTGAGTAAAACGTTGTTTAAGGAGGATTTCATATCCCCCTCTCAGTTTCGGGTAGGTTAATATAGCCGTTATATAGCCTTAAAATGACCGATTTTCGCGTGCTAATACGGAGTTCATTAAACAATACAACTTCAACATCAGACGTATTTTATCATAGGATTTAGCTGCCATAGCCTTAGTCTTTCGTGGTCCAAGTTTCATGAGACAGAACCTACCTCCGAGTGCAGCCTACACCGTTCTCTCGCTGGAGGTAAACACTGGAGCAGCTTTCGTAATAATTTGCCAAAAGCTTTCATACTGATGTTATTGCAACGTTCCGGCTAATGCGCTGGGGAAACTGGTGTTCACTATTTCTAATGGCGTTATTTGAATTTGTATTAAATAGACAAAAGCGGCCATTGTTCACATCAAAATAGGAAATTTGGAATTTTGAAAATAAACTAACTTTTACATTTTATATATTCATATACAGGGTGACACAAAATTGTATATAATGTAAAAAATCACCCTATTGGAAGATATTGATTGTAACTGCAGACAGTTTGTAGAATTCCATGTTGAATTGTTGGGTAATATATCCAAAATTAAACACGGTTATTGGATTGAATTCTACTTTTATTTACATATATATAATAATATGTGACCCGTTTCGTCTTCGTATGACATTATCAAACACTCTATTTGTTACATGTTATCATAAATATGTAAATAAAAGTAGAATTCAATAAAAAAACTGCGTTTAATTTTGGATATATTACTCAACAATTGCATCGGAAGATGTTATAATTTTTGCAAATGACATTTATGAACTAGATAACTGCAGTATACAAACGATGTTTTGGTAAAGATATTTTAAAATGAATCATACGATTATATTTTTAAATAACTTTTTTACTAAATATAAAGATACATATTTTTAGTAAATTATTTATTAAGATTACTTAAAAATAACTTTAACAGGTCGTAAGCCCTGTAAATATCTAATTTTTGGTTATTTTTTTTATCTATGTTGAGACATCAATATGATTTCATTGCGTTTTTTTAAACAGTTTATTGAATATGCCATCGTGAAACTATTAAAAAATTAGTCTTTTTATGAATTGTTTTCTTAAATTAATAGAAATAAGTGATTGATTATCTTGTTCTATGATTAAAAGTATCCTTTGGTAATATTTCGGTGAAAGAAGTGTGTCTAAGTTAATTAATTTTGTAATGGATCCTGGTGGATGGATCCCCCAAATCTGTTTACCATCTCACCTGACAACATCCCTTGCTTTGTACTCACTAAGTTAATTGAATTAACACCCACAACCTTTTTCAAAAGAACGGTTAACAGGATAATTTTAACATTAACTAAATTCTGAATAATATTATTTATGTTACGAAATAGAATTTCAAAAAGGCAATTATCAGCTTTGTTTCATTGAGGTTTTATGTGAAATTTTAGTAAAAGAAAAAAGTCAAATGTTAGAAACTCAAGTTTAAAAGAGGTAAAACGATTACGTACCTACACTAAAATTTGTAATAAAATCGATTTTTGTTTTATTTTATAAAGACTTTCGTAAAACATTTGCAAGATTCTTCACAAATTATTTTAAACACTAGGAGACGCTTTGAAAACCCAATATTAAATTTTTGTCAAACTTTCAATTTCACCAGTTATTTTATTCACAATATTTATAACGTGTCCAAATCTCATATAAATATATGAATAACTCCTTAGTAGACAGATCAAGATTTGCAAGTAAAGATTTGAAAATAAATATTGAACGTAAAGATTTGAAATATTGTAAATATTGAAAACTGAAATTTATTTTAAAAGAAAAAAAGAAACAGCTCTTACCTCCTCTTCATCCTTCAACGTCGTATCGATAGAAATATCAAAATAAGACTTAATTTCACATACGGTGTTTGAAAATGATGTCGAATGCATCGAAACACGTGATAAAATTGATTTTAAGGAATACTGGTTTTAACGAGTAAAGCTCAAATTTAGAATGGATAGATATAATACCACAAAGTGAAAGTTTGTGTCCTCGAAACATGAAAAGTAATCGATGGATTGACTGATTTTTTTTTACAAACGTGACCTTGTAATCAGGAACCTGAATGTGAACCCTGCCTTAAACCATACGAATAAATAATTCTAAAAAAGTAACAATAAAAAGTGTTTAAAAACTAAATTCTAATTTTATTATGTAAAGTTTATAAAATGTGCCACAAAGTATTTGCGAAAATAATCAAGAAAATAAATAATGTTTTTGTCAAAACCCAGTGCACATACATTATTTTTATGATTAATAAAATCGATTGATATTTCGTGTAATATTTAGCAAATGAGTTCAACTTCCATCCCCCTTTGAATAAAACTCATCCGAAATGTTCTTCTCGTCTCGGGAAAGTGCCTAAAGACCCGCGGATTAAGATAATAACTCAGGTAAACTGAGTTACCCGATATAACAGTCTAATAATAAAACTCGTTTAATATACTTTCCTCTTCGGGAGAGGGGATGCTCCCTATCACGGAGATCTTCACTCCATTCGCCTCACGTAGCCCATCGCCTGGCCAATACATCATGCCAGGGCTGCAGCGAGTCCTGAGGGAGGCTTGAAGGAAATTCTCTGGAGCGAATAGAGGAAAAAATACGAATTACCATTCCTATGCCTACTCGGAAATGTCATTCTACCCACATTTTAATGGCATTTTATTGGTCAACCGTAACCTAGATTATCTTTATTTCCTAGTTTAAATATTTGTCGCCATTCCGTTTTGTCGATTTTTTACGAAAATATTAAATATTTAAAAAAAACGAATAAAATTTCTCCTAAAAGGAGAAAGCTCAGATTTGAGAACAAGTGTTTGGACATATAATTTTTTTTTAATGAAAATAACTGTTGAAATTATAAACCGCATAAAAAAATGAAAACCATGTTTCAAGGCGTTTCTCAGTATTTCAAAATAATCTGGGGCTGGTATCTGAAAAATTAGGAAACAACGTTTTATTTTTTTTTATAGTTCAGTTTCAGCTAAGTGCAGAAAAACAACGTTTATTGTTTAGGTAAATAAAACAAATAGTTTTACGTGAAACAGTAAAAAAATGCCATTTGTACAATTAAGTAAAAAAAAAAAAATAATCATACTAGTCACTGTCTACAGACACTAGGTATAGTAATACTCGTTCTAAGGTTAACAGAATTTACTTATTCTTGTAAAATACAGCATATTTAGTATTATTTAAATCTAGAGAGGATTTAAAATTAAAATATTAATAAAAATCTAATAATATTTTGAAACATCAAAATATTTAGATGTGTACTAAAAAAATCAGAAGCAGGATACGTATATGAAACTGAACAGAATGAAATAGAAAAAAAAACTTAAATAGATATATTGTAAATTGGTTTTATTAAGTTTGATGTTCTTATTTATTTACATGCTTAAACGATAAGTTAATGTACTTTATCGATAAGTATATATTGCCGCGCGTACTTTGTGGAAAATAAAAATCTCACATTACAACATCATTTATTCCTTTTAGTTTGCAATTGAGGGAATGTCTGACGTCATTCAAATTACTAAAGCACGCAATTGAAAATCTCATTGTCCACCCATTGAAATCAAAACTTTTAATGGCACCCGCTAACAAAGTGAATACTAGATGGTGGGAACTGACTTCTCGCGCCCTTGTCCGCCATTTCGTGCTGTCCTAATGGTGGCCCATAGACAATTATAACAATAAGTATGAGCACGTATTATATTCCTCGTTGGTGTTTATGACGTCATTATGTACTAGGTTAAAGCCCGTTTCGTGAGGTTACAGTACTGACATTTAGTTAATGGCGTTGGATCTACATTTTAAATAATTTTCTCACTTCTTGTGCCTTTCTCATTCATTGCATGCATAGAAAAAAATATAAACATCAAGGCCTTACTCACAATAGTTGGATTCATTAAGCGCCCGGCTGCGTCGTCACTTCAATTCCGATTTCTTTTAAAAAGAATATATTTTTTTAAATTTTAACTCCTTGCCTTTCAATAACTGTCTTCTTTTTAAAACCATATATTTATTTCGAAGAAAAACTTATTTTTTATTACAAACACGGTGTTTATGAAAAATCAATTACCTCAAATGTAATCTGGGTTTAAACGAAATCTAGTTGCGATTTAACGTATGTTGTTGGACCTTAAGGCCAAAGTTGTCAAAAAACATCACTTTCTTGGACAAAAATTCATCTTATTCAAACTGTTTCAATTTTAACAGTGCATCACATAAAAATAATGAAAAATATGTAATGACAGGTTTTAACATTTTATCTTGTTTGCTCCCACTGAATTGTGGTTAAATCCTTAAAAAGTTCGATGAATAATTTAAATACATGATTTTAAAAAAATATAAGCTTTTATTTGAATTTAAAATACATTAATGGGATCACGCAAATCTGCGTGCAAGGTACTTATTTACGTAATGATAAGACGCATGTCAGCTTTAAACACAAAAATTTGGACACAATCAAAATATTAAATTTAATTTTCTTTTACAAAATAGAATATGAAGTACGGGTCACGAGATATAATACCAACAAAGGGAAAAGATTCATTAAAAAGGAAACAAAAAAGCACGGTTTCTTGTACAACACAGTTCCATCTTGTATTGTTGGCAGGTCGCAGGGGAAATAAAGTGCAGAATAAGTTGATCACACACTTGTCTAGACGCTCATGCATAAATAAGTACCTTTGTAGTTTTTCAGACCCTTTCAGCGAGCGTTCTGAATGAAAAGAAGGGTATAAAATTGTTTTATACGAGTAGTAAAGGAAATATGGGTGTGTGTTATACATCCAATTAAGAAAAATGCAAACATCCATGCATTATATGATGTAGAATATACCAATATTAAAGCATTGAATTTCTTGAAAAAATATATTGTTCTTCAAACCCTTATCCGCTCCCAATGGTGTATAGGGCACTGCATCATATAAACGCAGTGTTATTTTGATCCTTAACACACGAAGAAAAGGTGATCAGCCCTCCGTTTTAGGTACCAGTCCAGGGTAATTTTGAATAAACATTGTAGCGAAAAAATCACGGTAGCCGAGCGTGCTGACCATTACTACAGAGGTGGACAGAAAGAATATAGTATTTTGAAAAATATTTTTACATAGTATTATGTTTTTTTTCTCCTGCATTTCTTACATTCCCAATATTATCATAAGGGTATTGTAAATAAATATCTTAAAAATATGTGAGTATATAAAAAAAAAGTAGTTATTTTTCAAAAGCACAAGAATTTGGTGACTCCTGCAATTAGAGACGAACCATCGAAAAAAAACTCAAAGATAACACTGAATCACAAAGATTAAATGGTTTAATATTTTTATGAAAGCAGTCAGATTGTATCTTAACACCTTTTAAAGCACACTCACAGGAGCTTATCTCCGACTGAATAAATTAGGCGGAGTACTGCTACCCAAAGCCCGCGGGATCCGCGATTAATTTTTGAGGGTTGAGAAACAAATACGCTGGGGCGTGCTAATTGAATCGACTATACTCGTACAATTATACAGCGATACTTTTATTCACCCACTGCTTCTATTTACATGATAAATACCGGAGTATTGCCAAACGGGGAACAAATCTAAAATTCCAACCACAACCGACGTCGACGCTTGAATTTTCAACACACTCTTTTATGAAGAACAAAAGAACATACAAAAAGCTTTTGTGAAAGGGGTATAAATTTACAATAAATTTAGCAATTTTTATTATATTTTTTACATCTTAGTATTTTTATTTCAAAATGATTCCCCAAATTTTTCATTGTATATATTTATGAACATAAAATACCAAACCTAAGAAAAAATTCAAACCATAATTTTTAATTATATCATTTATTGATTTGGCAATCACTGTGTGGTAATATCAATCCATTATAAATTTAAATTTTACTTTGTAAAAAGAACATTTTCTTTCAATCTTATGTAAAATATGTTTCGATGCATTTAGTATTTTAGAATGGTTATATATACTATGTATATATACGTCGAAACAAGTGTTATAAAAATAGTTATTTATAAATCCAACGTATTCCAAGTAAAATGTAGATCAGAAAAAAATCAGTAATGTAATAGAGTAATAGAGATGCAAAATAATCAAATCCAAGTTTATTTGCAAAAAAATAGCGTAAATTTTTGTCGTTACTGTCAAATCTCAATACCTCAATTTTGGTTACCATTATATGTATTATGGGATTGTAAATAAATATTAAAAAATATTGCTTGAATTTAGAAAAAGTCTCGTCCCTGAAATACTTTCTCAAAGGAACGTTTTTCGTTGGGGTGAGATTTGGTTTTTCAATTACTTAAAGAAGAATTGCTTGAAAACTGGCAGCACTAGTATAAAAATCTTCCCATTTTAAGGTAAAATTAAAGTTAGCGTGGGAAGCAGGGCCGTAGTAATGATTTCGCTGCCTTTGAGTAAAATCACAAAAAAATAGGGATTAATAATTTAATGATGCCCAAAAATGGGACGAATGAGCAGCATATTAATGTAAATTGAATAAAAAAATGTTAATTAAAACATGTAAAGATCTTTAAGTAATATTCTCAGCGCTGTTTGGAAATTATTTAAATGAATCTTGTTACGATATAAGATTTTAAGTTTTGTACTTACATTACTTGGTGGATCTGCATTTGACATATTGCTCACTCCTTTCAAGAACGTCATAAATAAATAAACTTGATTTTTCAGAAGAACGTTTTTAAACTTTAAAAATATAATACAATTTATTAATAATCAAGCCACTTATTGAACTTTTTAATGTGCAACAGATCTTTTTACGTATAACCTAAAGGTTTTGTCTCCATTTGAAAAATATTTAGTATATTTAAAAAAAGAATTAAACAATACCTTTTCTTCAAAATGCAAAAATAACACTTTCTGCCCTGTAGCGGGTAAATATTCAGTTAAAAATATGTCTCTTTTGCTGGGATATAGTACATTTTTTGGGCATTCCGAAAATGCACAATTGAAAATTGACGATTTTTGATTTATGACGTTCTTGAAAAGAGTGAGCGATATATAATAATATAACAACTTTATAATTTGTTCCACATTTATTATATTTGACCAGGTTTCGTCGTTACCGACATCATCAGACTGGTTTGAAAAAAACTCATTATGAACACCAACATACGAAATAAAAACTCATTATTTTATTGCTTGCGTTGTTATTTTTTAACGATACATATTTTTGAAACGTATGTATCTAGAAACACCATTTAAATATTTATTTTAATTTATTTACACGCGTTTTATTAAAATGTAATTATGTTTATTTAGCTTATCTATGAAGTTCATTTACCGTGAAACAACAAAAACACGAAATTTATGTTTAAGAATGTTATAGTCATAAAAAGTAGGAGCTAACAAAATCCACAGTTAACATTATCCAAAAAAAAATACCTGTATAAAAAAAGTACCTACTTACGTTTTTTTGTAAGAAGCTTTGAATGAACTACTAAAGAAATGAAATGTTTAAGTTGTGTACCATATTTCGTTGTACGGAAATTGTACCAGTTTCACGTTTCGAGCGATTTTCTGGTTTTAATGCGCCATTGGCCATCTTTTAACCTTCCTACGGCCCTGGTCAGGAGTATATTTTGAACACAATAATTTTCTAGTACCCGAATAAAAATAACAGGTAATTTACCGCGGGTGTATTTACGGGGATTCGTTGCCCCCTTTGTCTCCCTGTTTAAAGTTGGGGTTGTATCACGGTGCAATTAATCACGTGTACAATGAAACAGCCCTAAAGGCTATTTCCCCGCAAGGTAAGGGATGAGGCTGCTTGTTGTCGTGAAAGAAATGAGACCTCATCTTCCCTCATTGTACGCCATATTGCGGAGTTATAAAGGCAACTTTTGTTATTTCTTCGGGCGCATAACCTGAAATGAAAGCCAGAAATGGCTCAATTACACGCCACTTGTTAGCTTAACTTTCCATACTGCTGTTGTTCCAAAAGATTATAGTTAATTATTGAATTGTGGCAATATTTTCACTCGTTATCGACACTCATATAAAATTATTAGTTTTATATTCTGTTTAAAGCATATTATCAAAATATTTATAAAGACTTACTATCATTTGTGTTTTTCATTAAAATACAATTGATTTAGGTAAATTTGGATTACAATATTTAGCCTAGTTAATTGAAAAAGCATCTGCTTTTTAAAACTGTTTGTATTTATACCTACATACAAATTCCTATAGGAAAATATAAATTAATAAAATTATTAACTCAAGATATAAAAATACTTTATAAAGTCGAAGATTAAAAATATTTGTTTTGCATTCTGGCTAATTATAGGTACATACAGTACATAGTCTTCTTAATTTTAGTTTAGTGTCATAACAGTCTTAATTTTTTCGTAACGGGGCAAATTGGTTTTTCAAACTTTCCATTATTTACAATAGGAACTTTTATCATGTGCTGATTTTTTTTTTGTTGGTGACTCAATCAGTATTGATTTTTTGTAATAGTTTTCGTTCCATAAGATTTTGGCCGTCCCAATTAATCGGCGGCCAAATCAAGCGGAATTGAGTTTTCTAAAAATATATAAATACCCCATTTAAAAGTAAAAATTCATCATTTTTATGAATAAATTAAAAGTATTTTTAAAGATGTGACTTTATTGGAAATAGAAAAAATGTTTCATCGCTAAATGCAAGCAATTTTATTGTTAATTGCTTTTTCACGAAATCACAAATTTAATCTGCATTTTCAGTAAATGTGAGGTATACTTATGAATTTAGTATTTTTTCTTCTCAATTCATACATATCGCAAATATTAAAGTAATATCTCTTTAGCTACTTCAGAAATGTCAATATACTTCAAAAATAAAACTTCACAAAATAAAATATAATAATTTATATATCATGCAGTTTTTTACCAATCTCGTAATATATTTTTAAGCAAAATTGATTTTCTTTCATAAAATGAAAATTATATTCATCGTACCAGATACCAAATAAGATGATATGTTGTCTTGGTACTACAAAGTAATAATATAGAATGCGCTATAAGACCGGAAGATTAGAAAATAAAACATCAGATACAACAAGACAAGACAAAAATAAATGAGACGTGGTGGAAATATTAAAACTATATAAAACACGAGACGAGAAAAGAGATGTAGTGTCAGATACTATAAGTCAAAATAAGTTGATATTATGTGAAATAAACAAACCCTCTGCTTCACCTGAAATTGTTCCTAGTCGCAGTTTGAAGCGAGGATGAGGCAGTTTGGTGTTGTATTGTAGGTACCAGGCGCGCAGGGGTAGCAGCGAGGTGGAAGGAACGTTTGACTGCACCGCTCGGGTGTCCCGTCGGACCACATTTCACGCCAGGGGGCTTCGATTGCAACATTTCATCGGGCGAGGTGGTGATAAACTAGTATTGTGATGCCGTTTCTCCGATTTTAGATATCATCGATTTAAGATACCTTCTTATTACTACAACACGTCAATATTTCACTGAGAAAATCTTTTCGTATTATAATAGACTGGGTCGTATACCAAGCAAAAAAATACACTTTGATGACATCTCTATATTTAGATAAAATAGAATATGGACGTCTGAGTATTATTAACGGTGATTATGACCTATCAATAGTAGTTTAAGAGATCTTTTTACAGACGTGCAATATTCACCATTCTACCCATGATGGACAACGACACTACTTAAAATGTTGGAACTTCTAGATATATGATCAATATCATGACATAATATAAATTAGTTTACGATAGCCATTTATGTTGTATTGAGAAAACTTTTATTTAGCAGATACCTTTTTATTTGGATGTATTGAAGATCCCATGTAAGAAGACGTATAAGATGTCGAAAAATGTGAAAACCTAGATTTGTGAACAAGTATTTGAACACACTCAAAATGTTGTGAAAAAATTAAACATTCAGACTGTCGATCGCTATGTCACTGTCTATTTTTAAACGCTCAATAAGATAAAATTAATTAATAACGATTAAGTACAGTAATAAGTTTTAGTAAAGAGAGATTATCTAGTTTAACCATATAACAAAAATTTTGAAACAAAACTTTTATAAAAAAAATGAAGTAGCATTTTATAGTTTATTTTAGATTTCTACCACGGTGCACTTCCGAGAAATGTATAATTTATTTATTCAGTATAAAATGCTAATCTGTAAGAAATATTGACACGCACGTTTTTATTCACGTACATAAATTTAATTAAATTAAATTAATTAATTAAATTAAATTTTGTATTTGTATTTAAATTTTCCAATGACTAAAAGACTAAATTGTAAAATAATTTAAAACACAAATCAAATAAGTGATTCACACAAAATTGAATAAACTGATTTTGGAAGCAAGAAATTACAATTCATTTGAAACGAGGCAATTCTTTTTGTTATAATCCTTAAATTAGAAGATTACAACCGATTAATCAAATCATTGAATCTTCAACTGAAAGCTAGACAATGTACAGACCCAAACGATGACGCTAATTTGATCATAAACGTAAAATCCCTCGGGGTATAACGGATCGCGTAACGGCTGATTTCACTCCAGTCGTCGTTAAAAAGGCTCATTCACACAAAACTGTACTCGCTACAATGCAAAACTACAGCAGAGAAAAATGATAATTTTTGCATTCTTTAAAATAATCCGTTTCACAATGTTTTGATTGTGTCCAAATACTTGTTCACATCATGTTGAAAATCATGTTTTAAGGCTTTTCTCGGTACATATATAAAAAAAATCCTGGGTTCTGATTTGTATACATCCTAATAAAAAGAGTGTTTCCAAAATAATCTCTGCTGCAGTCTGAATGTAATTTTTTAACAACATTGAATGTGTGTCCAAATAATTATTTTGAAACCCCGGATCGTTTTGAAATACCGGTAATCATCTGAAAACATGATTTTATAAACTTTATAAAACTTTATAAAACTTATAATTTGACCAGTTATTTTCTTGTCACTATTTATATTTTCATTTAAAAAACACTTTCGAAGAATAATAGTCTGATTTTATTCAATGGAAGAGAATTTTTTATTATTTGTATTTTATCTTGGTTAAGAATCTATTTAATTTATAATTATTTAGATTTTTATTTTATTTATATGGTTACAATGATTTTCATTTATTTTTATTCATTTTGAAGACATTTGTACTTTTATAATCTTAAAATTAGTAACGCAGTTCTTTCCAATAAAGAGAATTAGCTCTTGTGCTTGGAGAGAGACTTATTATTTATTATTTATGTTTATTGGTAATATATTTATTTTACAAATATTTATCTGTATTTTTTTGTCTTTAATCAACATGTTTAGAATAATATTAATTTATTTAATTTATTTTTAGTATTTTAATGTCATATATTTTCATTTCTTTAGGCAGATTATTGAAGCACTTGGTTCCCAAATACTTAAAGTTCTGTTGGAATTGTTTGTATTTTAAAATTTTGTTAATATTTTTATCGAATAATATTAATTTATTTAATTTATTTTTAGTATTTTAATGTCGTATTTTTTCATTCCTTTAGGCAGATTATTGAAGTACTTGGTTCCCAAATACTTAAAGTTCTGTTGAAATTGTTTGTATTTTAAAATTTTGTTAATATTTTTATTGGTCAATTTTTATAATTATTCTGACGAGTATTTTTCAGTTGTGTGCATGAGCTTTAGGTCGTTAGCGTTACGGCGCGGCCTGGAGCGGCGCGGCGCCCATTATGAGACGCACGATTGTTTTATTCGCCGCCGCCCTGCCGGCCAGCGATGTACACTCTCCTCGGCTGCGGCTGGTGCTGGGACGCATGTCCGATGTCCGCGAGCGGTATTGAAAAATTGCCACTTTTGCTAATTCAACTCCAATAGCAGTTTTATTGGAGTCTATGTCCCACACTTGATATATTTGCCGCTCATATTATTATGTGCAATTTGACTTTTGTAATCTACAAAATATGTATTTTCTGATTTTTTTCACATTATTTTAAAAATGAAACACTTATTGCCACTTATTGAGTTTCATTACACACGACTATAAAGTTTCAAAAAGTACAGTTGTTTTCATCGACAGTTTATTATGATTTTGTTCACATTCTTACCTCCGAATACTTACAATTATGTTTTGAATATTGAAAGCATTAACTTTGTGGATCATATTGATATATTATTTCGAGAAATAAAAATACTTTGTATTCGGATCCACTCACATGTGAGTGGATCAGAACACAAAGTACTTTTATTTCTCGAAATAATACTTACAATTATCTTTGGTTATTGTTCATGAAAGCTTAAAAAACCGTTTAAAAAATATGAATGTTTCTCTATTCAATGATTAATTTAAGAAATTAAACAGCAACTAAATAGCTAATTTTCTTTTGGTGTCATTTGAACTGCGACTGGGTTTCGTCATGACTGACATCATCGAATTGTAAGTAATTTTTAAAATATTTATTAAAAAAATCGAAAAAGGAAAAAAAAGGTTATAATTTTTAAATTAACTTTTAAATTTTTTAATTGTTATGTAAGTATTTTGTTAAAATTAAAAAAAAAATGGTTGGAACGTTAAAATAATTTACATATGATGCTATTATAAAACAATTAATAACTATACATTTTAAAAAATACAGCTACAGAATGTTATCCGCATTCAATATTATTATTCAATAATAAGGGCACTGTATTAAATTTTAATACAGTGCCCTTTGCACTGATCATTTATTTATTCAGACAAGATGATCAGTCCTGCGTTGTAGGTACCAGAGTAATATTGAATAAATATAACAGTAAAAAACATTTTTATTTTACTCCCTCTGGAAATCGAACTCCAAAACCCAGTATGGGAGCCAAATGTGCTTACCACTACACTACGTAGGTTTTAAACACAGACTGATACACAACATTTTGAGTGTGTCCAAATACTTGTTCACAAAATCTGGATTATCGCCAATTACAGGAGTTATTTTGTGTAACATTCACCAATTCTAATTGTAGAATTGGTGAATGTTACACGTGTGTAAAGTGATCACTTAAACCAGCCTATGACGGTCGTCAGCCCCGTAAATGCCCAGACTTCCATATTCTTTTTCATCTTTGATGAGATGTCAAAAAATAACACACTGATACCTTCAACGTAAGCTCTTTTACATCGATATCATAACCAATCACACGTTTGATGCCACATAAATAGCATTTATTTAGTACCAAAATAATGTAATGTAAAAGTCAAACTAAAATAACAAAACTGTATTTATTAAACAAGACGTTACAAGGGTATATGGCTATCTGTAAGGAGTTAATAAGAATAAATCAAAATGAAATAAGAATGTGCGGTGCCTGTAACAATAACTAAACAATGATAATGACATGAAATATTTAAGGGAGGGCGAGAAGCGCCTTGTTCCATTTTATCCACCTTTAATGGACGTGTCGGGGAGTTAATGGGTCTCATCATCAATTATAATTAATTTCATCCTTCAGGTAGAGGCACCTTCGCGCCTAATTTATAAAGCACTGCTTTGTTACGATTCATAGGTCATAATGGAAAGTTGAAAAGGGGTGTTTTGGGTTTCGGCTGCAAACTGAAAGGGTTTTCGATTTTCCCTGTAAACATTTACATTACAAAAAAAAACATTTTCCTGGTTTTTATCCTTTAAATATAATAAAATTAAATTTATTTAATTTTTTCTGATGATTTATTTGATTAAACTTTAGAAATAAAACAACTTTGTTTTAACCACTTATTATTGGTACACTTTTTCCAATTGGTTTCACCAAGAACCTTGTCATCAAGATTTATGTACTAATTCTTAATTTATGTACTAACTCTTATTTCACCGTTTATCATTAATGTGACCAATTGATGGATTAAAATGGCAAATGAAGCAATTGCTTTCTGCGAACATTGACGGCGAAGATGAAAATTTCGTGGGACGATAATACTGTTAGCATTTAAAACACTTTCCTTATCATTAATTACTGTCAGAATTTGCAGAACTATTTTCAGAATTTTGATTAAGTCTTCAAAATACGTATTCATTTTATTTTTCAATTTTTTAATTATTTGCAAATATATTTATCATATACATCATTTATGTAATTTTTTCGATATTTTAAAGCGATACTTCAATATTTTAATTTTACAATAAATTTCAATGCTCATATTGTGTTGGACGAGTTCAAAGAAAATTATTTTTACAACATATCGAAATCACGTCTAAAATACAATATTTTGCAGTTGCTTTTTGTAACGAAATATTTTTCACATTTTCGCAAACTACGTTGGAATTAATTTCCCGTCAGTGGTCAGCTACAATGGATTCACTAGAACCACCGCCAAACTGTACACATATGCACACGTGTATATGTACACATGAACACACTAGTACATGGTGCAAACACTTCTGACACGTGAAACGATACGTGCCTTTGACGAATGAATTTACCGAAAAAATCAACGGGTTTTTCTATACTTCAATAGGTTGGTGGAGCAAAGGTGGCTATATAATATCATTAATAAATTATTAACTATCTATTTAGGATTTATATGGAGTGTGTGGAAGTTTTTGGTGAGAGTATTTTAATGTTTTTAATGTTTTTGATTTGAAACAAACTCTGATGATGACAAGGTATTGTAACCGGTAGGTTGAATTGTATTGATAAAAAAGTGGTGAAAACAAAGTTAATTAATTTTATAAAGATAATATAGAGTGTGCCACAAAGTATCTGAGGAAAACATTTTAAAAAAGTGGCTTTAAATTCTTATACACTAGTGTATGCCTACTTTTTACTTACTTATTGTGTGTATATATACAATAGTATGACGGTATTATTTCTCCAATAGTTCCATTAGAGTTTTTTGATTCGCTTCTACATATTATTAACTTTTTGACAAAAAATGTTTATTATTGGTAACATTTAATGTTTTTATTCTTATTTTTATGTTATTTCGATAATTTATTTTTAAAACATTCGACATTTTTAAAGTTTGTAAGATTTTTATTTAAAAATAGGCAAAAAATATTTTTTATAACATTGTAGAAAGCGTAACCAGTGCAGTTTGTGAAGCGATGTGATTGAGTTTAGATATTCTAAAAATATGTCTAGCTGCAGATTTTAAGGGGATACAATTCAAACAACGGCCCACCGCCGGAGAGGCAATGCGTCTTTCCACGAACGATTTTTGAAGAATGTATAGTGTATTTTTTGTTTGTTTTTCAGAATATATTTAGAAAAATTTATTGTTTTACTCCTTTCCTTTCAATAAACTTTTTTTTTCAAAATTATATAACTATTTCGAAGAAAAAAAACATTTAATTATATCAATATAAAAACGGTGTTTTGTGAATAAAAAAATCGATTACGTTAAATGTTACTTGGATTTAGAAAAAAATAATTGTAACTTAACGAAAACTGGTTCTTAATTTTACTGCAGTAACATTTTATTTATATTTACTTTACTAATTTTCCATGACGATAGTTACCTAGAATAGAATGTCACACCACTGTCTTTAAAAAGTATTTTTCATCTCATTTACACTTAGGCATAATCTCATATACATACCCACCGATTTGTTTTTTTTTGTAAGAGATAAATATTTGTGTTTTTTATTATTTACACAAATCATTCAATTTCATACTATTTCTATGAGCCTGAGCGGCTCATTATTATAAATAGGTATCAAATTGTGGTAGAGTGGGTTTGACCCGAGAAACTCTGACTTAAAGTCCACGACACTAACCACGGGACCACAACCCGACTCTAAATCCAATAAGTGCATATTCAATTTTCTATGTTTAATACTTAATCGTGCCAATGTATATAGTAAGGTACTTTTTTGTAAAAAAAGTAACAAAGTTAACGGGGTTTTGATTATTTAAATGAATAAAGGAGTGTTTAAACCAATTTGTGACGTTTTATTTCTTTACTCGTGATATTTATTTTTTTATCCATATTTAACAAAAAGGGGACGTTATTTCGTTACTTTACCTTTTCATAATTATCGTTTTTATATACAAAATATCTTATGTTTTTAACAGGTTTCAAAAGCAATACGAATTCCACGTTCTTATTAACGATAAATAAATTTAGCGTTTTTCTATCATCCGTAACAGTCGTTGATTGCCTTTTCAATCTTAATTGGCAAAAAGCAATCTGCTGAGCACAATTCTGAGAGAACGAGAACGGGAGATGAGCAAAAAAGTTGAAGAAGTAGAGAATGAAAAGAATGAGCGGTCCAAGGTGGAAACAAATCGAAGGTAGATAAACAATACAAAACAAAACCTATACAAGACTGTATATTGTATAACCCCAGGAAGTGCTTGCGATGCATGAAAGGAATAACCAATTTCAGCTGAATAATTTCCTCGGAGAATAATAACACTCTCCTAAGAAACGGAAAAAAGGGGAGATTCGAATAACATTGTTACAAATGTTTTATCGTTTTAAAATTATTATGACTGAATGGTTTTGGTTTAATCATTTATTGCAGTATTATTGTGTTTTGATTATGGTTTTTCATTTGAATAAACTGAAATATTTTTAAAAATCTTCAATCTAGATTATTTTAATAAATATTGTAAGTTATAAATTTTATTCAAATAATCTCATATAACCATTTTTGCCTCCATACTATAATGGTCAGCTTGTTTGGCTACCGGGTTGGAGGTCCCGCGTTCGATTTTCAAGGAGCGGTGAAAACAAATAAAATCATGTTTTAACTATTATATGTAGTTATAAAATACCCTGGACACCATTCAAGATAAAATCGGTTATATTAAATGAAATGCCCTATGCACCATTGGATGCATAATAGAATTTGCGATCGATTAAATAAATAAATAAATTATTCGTTGAAAACAGATAATATTTTTTACTTATTGATATTTCCCTTGGAACATAAAATCTTGGTCTTAATTTTCAAAAGTGATTTAATTTTTAAAATATATTTAAATTTTAATATTGATACTACACGTATACCTTAAATTAAAATAAAATAAGCGCAAATTAAAATAAACGGTTTATTTTATATGTCAAAACTTTTTAGATTTACCATTTTTATTTTTTATTTTTTAAAATAAATATTGTATTTTTATACTGAAAACATTTTTTTATTGCTCGAAATATTAATTGTAAACAAATTATTATAGCCGATTTACAAACAGTAAACATAAAAGAAAGAAATCCTTTGTATATGTAAAACAAACCTGACCAATAAAAAAAAACTTATTACTCATTAAATTCATTTTGCAATCGGTAGGAATAGAATCTGGAATGTCAGTATCAAGGATCTACCTAACTACGCGAGGTCTATCTAAAATTATTAATGATTACTTAAGAATTTAATTTATTAGGGTCTTGTATAAAAAAAAACAGATTAAATTTGCATCATTATCGATGATTTTTTATTGCAGTTTAGTTATTAACTTACAATACATTTACAGCATTGCTTTTCTGCATTATACCAAGTAATGTAAATTGTCCAATTTGTGCGTATTTTAAAACAATTTTATTGGTTGTTTGAACACACTTTGTGGTATGTGTAATTGTGCCACCGTGGTATTCTGACAGTTCAGAGGTGGTAGAGAAAAACAATGACGTTATTGGGGACAGTTACCACCCCTGACCCTACCCAATGAGTTCGCCACAACATGTCCAACACCACACAAAACAGGGTAATATTACATTACACATATTTAAGTCATTCTAATATAATCATTTTCCGAAAATGTAAATATAACTATTGATGGATTAACTTCTTTCAAAAATATCTTTGAGATTCATAATTATGTAAAAAAATCAGATATTTTGACCCTGCCAATTTGGGAAATATATATAATATAATAAAAGTAGTAAATCTACTTTTATAATTAAGCTATAATTAAAATATTTTTATTGATTTTAAAACAGAGTAACATTTAAATTTTAGTGCTTCAAATATAAATTTAAATATTAAACAAATTTTCTTAGAAAATTACACTAAATAAAACCATATTTTTTCTTTTCATAAACCGTATAGTGTTATTTTAAATAATACCTTGAATAAAAATTTCCTCTCTGAACTGATCAATGCATTATTTGTTAAAACAGTTGGGAGCAGATTTATCAAACGTATACGTACTTAAAAAAGTTGGCCATTTTTCAAAAAAATTATTTTGTATTTATCATTTTAGTATTAAACATGATGTTTTTTTTCTTGGCACAGTTATCGTGACACAGTGTTTGCACTATACATATCCGTATTGTTATAGTTATTGGTTATAGCTCCAGCATTAACGTCTTGGTGGAAAAGAACATTGAATTGGATATTGGATTTATGTTTTTGTACAGAGCAATGCTGGTAGGGAATAATTGAGATCGCAATGGTTTTAGTTGCGATTATTTCAAAACTTTTGTCATGTAGTCGGTGTATTATTTGAAAACTTTAAGCTATTTCAATATTATCTCATACTATAGTGTATATCACATGAAGTGACCAAAATAGAACAATGAATACGTAGAGCTTTACTATGAAAAATATAGAAGTATCATTAATATTGCACAAACGACAGTTTTTAGGTGTAATATTTATTTTCTCCTTGTCTTAAAATAAAATTATTTATATATTTAAATATATATATGTATATATATATATATATATAAATATATATATATATATATATATATATATATATATATATATATATATATATATATATATATATATATATATATAATATATGTATATGTATATATATATATATATATATATATATGTATATATATATATATATATATATATATACATATATATATATATATATATATATATATATATATATATATATATATATATATATATATATATATATATATATATATATATATATATATATATATATATATATATATATATATATATATATATATATATATATATATATATATATATATATATATATATATATATATATATATATATATATATATATATATATATATATATATATATTTATATATATATATATATATAAATATACATATATATATATATATATATATATATATATATATATATATATATATATATATATATATATATATATATATATATATATATATATATATATATATATATAAATTTATATATATATATATATATATATATATATATATATATATATATATATACATATATATATATATATTCAATGTATTTATAAAAATCATGAATCTCCTAATGTTATTCAACGATTTGAAATTTTGACAGAACGTTGCATTCGAATACCTGCTTGTTTTAATATACCTATGACAGGTAAAAACAGCGTTCTTCAAAACAATCTAAATGGTAGCGCCATCTGTTATACGCTCATGGCGGATAGCGTGCTTTTTGACAACCGCTAAAGTACTGTGAAATTAAACACATACGAAATGTGTTGTGACTTTTCTTTTTTTTCCATTTAACTAGACTGAGACACAGCAACACGCGGATGGGAACATCAAGTTACTAAAACAAAAAAGTAAATCATTTATAAAGTTTCATTGTGCACAAATACTTAGATACTCTCAAAATGTTGTGAAAAAAAATAACTGGTCAAATTATAAACTGCATAAAATTGAAAATTATGTTTTCAGGCATGTATCCCAGTGCGCAGTATTGCGTACATCCAAACAAAAGGGTCTCTGCTAAATAAAAGTAATCTTAATCCAACATAGATGGCTTTTTTAAATTTATAAGTACTGTGTCATAAGATTAATGACATATGTAGGATTTTTTTAAATGGAATAAACCGCAAAGTCTCTATTTTAAAAGTTTGTCTGCAGGTTGGATAGTTAGTAAAGTAGATGTACATATATGTAAAAATACATCACAAACACCTAGACCAATTGGAAATGAACATATCTTGAATTCATTTTGCAATTGGCTGGAATCGAACCCGCAACCCCAATTTTGCAATCGAGTATCTACCCGACTACGCCACGGCGCCTGTCACAGAGTTCTAGAAGTATGATTCTCAATCATGGGTGAAAGAATAGTGAACCTTGCACGTGCGTGAAGTATTCAATTAACCAGCCTGTGACAGGTCATAAGCCATGTTAATACCTAAACTTTTTTATTTTTCTTATAATATGTTGAGATGTTATTAAATATCATTTATGTTTTATTTTAATAATGTTTTTAAGAATTGGTTTTTATTTTATTTATTTATTTTTTATTATTATTTTATTGGAAGGAAGAACAACAGTTACAATATATGATGCATACAGAATACAAAAAATAAAATCATGAGTACCAATTATAGTTCTTCACAACTATACATAAGAGAGGTCTATATAAAGGAAGAGACATGAGACAAGGATGGGATAAAGAGAAAAGGAGATGGCAGTGATAGGAAAAGAAGAAAAGGAAAGGACAGGGAATAGAATTACTTTTTTAGGTTTATAAGATTTCGAACAATTTAGCTTTAAATTTTGAAAGATTGGAGTAGAACATATCAAGGTGGGTACAACATTCATTAATTTTCCCACAACTTCGATAAATAAAGGAATTTTTTGAATAGTTCTTTGTTGGTGCTGGATTATAAAAGGTATGACTATGTCTATTGATTCTAATTGGACAGTGAAAAGGTATCTGCTCAAGAAAAGTTTAAAAAAAGCTGTAACCACAATAGTACTAGGATGAAATGTTAAGTATTAAGTGTTTTTTATAATGTAGATTACTAATGCAACATTTTTTTTGTAGAATGTAATAAAAGAAAGAACCTTGTAATTGCGGTGACAAAACTTGAAGAAGTCTTCGTTTATCACTGTCTTACGGCCCGTAGCAACATGTGGTAACAGGCGTCTTGCCCCTACCCCCTCCTACCCTCTGCCGAGGAACCAACCCTCC
This sequence comes from Brachycentrus maculatus, assembly GCF_059751285.1. NCBI lineage: Eukaryota > Metazoa > Arthropoda > Insecta > Trichoptera > Brachycentridae > Brachycentrus > Brachycentrus maculatus. The sequence continues at coordinate 1,687,251 of NW_028280843.1, forward strand.
CATACGCCAACACAAACAATACGGAGAAAAGGAAAATAAGCAGTCGTCTTCCTCTGGTTATTTAACCAAGATGTTACATTTGGCATTAGGCATTGTTATTCCAGCTCGGCTCTCTTATTGCTCGTCATTTGTTACGCTGTTAACATTTTGTTTATTCTTTTGTTTTCATGTAAAAAAGATACACAATGGTGTCCGCAATAATAAATTGCTCCGGCGTAATATTTATACACAAGTTTTAAGAGATATTTTCATTCATCTTGATATACGTTACAATTCAAAATTGTTTTTTTTTTTAAATATACTTTTAGCCCAATATTTTTAACGCTCTGAAATAGTGCATTAAAAATATTTCATTTACCGATATTAAATTGTATAATATCCATATTTTTTTGGGATTTCCTTTTATAGGTGATTATTATCAATTTGTCCGCCTCCGCGTTGTAATGCTTAGCACGATCGGCTACCGTTCTGGAAGAACTGGGTTCGATTTCCAAGGGGGGATCATAAAAAAAAGTGATTATTTCACTCTTATATTTATTCGATATTACCCTAGTGCCTGAAGCGGAGGGCCGATCACCTTTCCTTCATGTGTTGACGATCAATATAACACTGCGTTTATATGATGTAGTGCCCTATGCACCATTGGGGTGCAGATAAGGGTTTGAATAAATGTTTTTTTTTCATTAATGTGGTTCATTTTAAACATTTCATTCATCGATATTAAATTGTCCCCACAATTTTTGGGATTTCATTTTAGGGGTACATACAATCAATTTAAGTAATCTGATGATCAAAAATAAAATTGTTAAGTTTTCGTCTGTTTCATTAAGAAAACTAATGATGACACTCGAGTATATGGTATACTCGTATGTCGTTAATATTTTAATCGAAACGTATATTCATTTCAAAAAATATTTTATTTGAAACTGATATTGTTTTTAATTTATTGTGGTTTCTTCGTTCAATTCATTGATTAAATTAATCCGTTTCTTAGATTATTTTTGAAATGTCAACAAACACATATGAAGAAGAATATGAAAGTCTGGGGTACAGGGATCACGACCGTTATAGGCTGGTTGATGTGATCACTTAATACACGAGTAACAACATGTAAAAAAAGAACTCCTAATTAGAGATTTGTGAACAAGTATATGGAACACACATACTCAAAATGTTGTTTATTCGTTTCTTCGTTCAGAAATTTAATATGATCGGGTAATAATAACAAAATATCATACAAAAAATAAACTTAAAATAAAAATTCTGAATATATAGTAAAAATCATCGTTAACTTTGTACCTAAAAAAAACAAAATATATTTTATTTTATTTAAGTTTAACTTGGTAAATACCTGTTTTTATTAAAATCAGCTGTGGCACGTGTTTCGATGCATTCAACATTATTAACAGTACATTTTAAGATAAAGTAGCATTAACCAAGTAAAATTACAGTGCCATTTTACCAAAAAGTGGCTTACAAATCGATGAATGAAATATAAATCTTTGTTTTTATTTTTAGAAAAATTGTCAAAGAATTCTACAACGTTAATACCAATTCGTAAAAAATATAATTTGATGTACATTTTCGCGTTCATCGCAAATGGTTCATGGTCACGAAATTAATTAGTATCAACCCTTCACCAGTCACCCTATTCTACCCCGACCCTCAGCGTTGGATTCCTGTATTATACCATGAAAAATAAATGGGATGACATTCCTGAGTTCCTGTCAACAGGGAATACTTTCTATAACATTATACAGAACACATTCATAGCGTGCCTCACGGGAAACCAAGATTAGAATTTCTATACAAAGTAATAGTTTACTAAATAAAAAATTACATCTTCACAAAGGTGAAGAAGAATATGTAGGTCTGGGTATTTACGGGGGTAATGACGTGTCATAGGCTGATTTAAGTGATCACATTACATACGTGTTACATTTACCATTTTGTCCATGATTGATGACCACACTACTTAAATTTCGATATTTGTATTTATCCTTCAATTGACACTATCTTTCACATGCGAGTTCTCTGCACCATTTACGTTTAAGTTGAGAGTTTTTTTTATTAAACAGAGACCTTCAGGAAATAAATTAAAGATTTTTCTCGAATTTTTTCACATACTAAGAGACGCTTGGAAAGTTATGATTTAAAAAACTTATACTTTAACCATTATCAAGATTGTGTGTGTGTGACCAATTTTTTTTTAAGTTAATGAAAATAATAATTTAACTTACAACTGGTGGGAATCGAACCCTTGACGCCAGTTTTACAGTCTTTCGTCAATATAACTACGCTATGGCGTCTGTCAATTTGATTATTCGTATACTTTTCGCAATTCTTCAACTATTAAAGGGTGATAAATATTTGAATCTCAAAAAATCATCTTTGAGATTCCAAAACGATTTTACAATAACAAAATGCAATGCCAAACAATTTCAAAATAACTGCAAATTTGGGAACCAAATATTCAATAACCTTCCCACAGACATAAAAAATGATTTATTAAAATTCTGAAAAATAAATTAAACGTCCTTAGTACATGTCAATCGCAAAAAGCACACAAAATAAATAATACAAAAAAAACTATTACATCGTGTATAATTATAAACAGTTAGCAATGAGTGGAAGTCTCTCTCCAAACACAAGAGCTTAGTCTCTTTATTGGACAGAAACAGCGTAACTTGTATTAACATATGTTAAAGGAGAATGTAGCACATGAATTCAATTGAAATGTTTTTTGTAACTATATTGAATGAAAAAATATATATAAAATGTATAAAAGCTAGATGAGAAGTAACGTGCCGTTATAATATCACGTTATTATTTTCTTTCCAAATACATCATTTCCAAACCCGTCGTTCCGAAAAGCAGAAATTATATTTAGTATCTACTTTTCTCGTAACAAATATAAGGTGCCATCTTTAGCGAAAAAGTTGGATTTATCGAATACTTAATTTGGCTAGACTCGGCCGGCGATTTGCCGGTCAGAAAATTTATTGCTCGACGAAAACGCCGAAAAAGCTTTCAAACTAAATTTTCCGGAGCTCCAATTGCCACTGTGAACGGAAAATAATCTAATTACTGATGATAAATTATCCATTCTTAACACTCAGTTCATTCCCAAATTGGGGGGTGGATCCATTTAATGTAAAAATATAATTGAAACAAATGTTTATTGATATTCAATTTAACGATAATTCGAATGTTTTGATACGGACCTTGTTTTTTGCTTGGTATATATTACAATACTTTTTTTGGTCAGACGCCGTGGCATAGTAAGGTGGACGCTGGACTGCGAATCTGGTGACGTGGGTTCGATTCCCGTCAATATAAATAAAAGAAACATTCATTTTCATGGGTGTTTGTGATGTATTTGTCACATTTATTTCAAATACATTTATTTTCAAAAATATCAATCGTTTATTTTCAAGGGTGTTTGGGATGTATTTTTCACATTACCAATGCAATTGGCTCATAATTTACTCATTGCAAAAGAGTATTTTGCGGATTATTCCTTTAAAATAAATTATAAAACGATCAAGATATTACTGCATTTATTTACGATGCAGTGCTCTATGCACCTTGGGATGCCGATAAAGTAAGAATTATTTGTTGACGATCATATGGACAATTGTTTTTCATTAGAAACGATGTAGTGTACGAGTATATATATTTTAGATACGAAGTATTCGGCGTAAATTTACCCCTTAAGAATTTATGTAAAACCTATGAAATGTACGTAAAGTGTTGGCGTCCAGTGGATTCTTTGGCATTATCCCTTTTGTAATACGTGTCGGTTTGCGGAATAAATTGAAGCCATTTGTCTAAGTTTTGGATTCAGTTCAAGAGACTCGCAGTACTTTGCACAGATCGGTTTTCGAGGTTTACGATATTATCGTCAGTTATGTAACTCGATAGTCGTGTCGGTGTATTATAAAACTTATTAAATTTAAGGAAAGCTTTAAGAAGTACAAGTTTTCTTGAAATTTAAAAAAATAAGCAAAATGAATTCGTATAAAGGTTTTTTTGTATGTTAAAAGCAGTGATAACTTTGTGGTATGTTAATAAAACACTCTCCTTATCTTCCATTGTTTACTTTGTGTAATACCACTTTTTTAAACACTTATTTGTGACTACCGGTTTCGGAAAATGGTTCCATCATCAAGTCATTAAAATAAAATAATTGCGATTTGACATATGAATAAAAATATTTTTTTTAAAAGAGAGAAATTTATTTGTCGTCTTTCTATCTTTCAAAATTTTTATTTTTATATGAATTTCAAATCGTTATAATTTTATGGAATCATTTTACGAAACCAACGGTCACAAACAAGTGTTTGAAAAAGTGGTATTACAAAAAAAAACAATGGATGAAAGGAGAGTGCATATAAAGGTGTCTAAGCTGTAGATGAAGCATCTTTCGTTTTTATACAAAAGAAGATAGAAGTCTGGGCATCCCAGGGCCAACAACTTGACTTTGGCTTACTTAAGTGATCACTTGATGCACTTTATACTAAGTTTCACATAAAAATAAAGAAAACATATTAAAATTACATTTAAAAAATTGAGTATCTGAGAAATAAATTAATTGTAATTTTTTGATACATATTTTATTAATAAAAAATATCTACTTGGGTGAACACGTTTGTTATATTGCAGAAGAACCATGCCATACCATTCTTTAATTTTTTAAACATCCGTGTTGAATTTATTTTTTAAAAGATCTGAATATGTACTGTTGTTTGATTATTTTTATGTTCGTTGTAATTAAAAAAAAAAAAAATTTATTAGAATTTTGGCAGAAAATGGTAATTGGGTAAAATATACAGCCTTTTCCATTTAAAAAAATAATGTAGATTATCGTTTCAATGGAGAAAGCTGTATATCCGTAGGCTAAATTATCCAGTGTCTGATATAATATATATTCAGAAAATATTTTAGTAATTCCTATAAAAATTCATACTAATTTACTTACACAGCAAGCCTACTACTGAAAACTTTCTACATTGAGAAATATCTTATATCTACGAAAATAACTTGAAATAAAAATATATTTACTTGAATCTGGAGAGTAATAATAATTAAATTCCAAAAGGAAACGTCTCTGTAATAAACTCACATTTGATTTCTGCACACATTCTTCGGGAGTAAATCTTATTACGTATAAATCAGATACCGACTTTATCATAAGTTCCAATGTACTATAGGGTTGAGCAGATGTTCTCAACAAATGATCAGTGAAGTAGAACTTTTTTACATATAAAAATGTGTAATTCGTGAATCAATTCCTATTATTATATGCGAAAATAATTGATTATTTATGCAAAAAGCATGTTTTAAAATTACGAGTACCTTCCTAGATATTAAAAAAAAACTTATGAGGCTTTTACAAAATAGGGACCTCTGTCAAAAGCAAATATAAAAAATATTGATGAAGCAAGATTTGTCAACATCCAATTCAGATGACTACCCCACTCCATTTAGCCTATATAATCCAGACCTATTTTTATTAACATCTGTAGCGTATGTCTGACCTCGGCCTAAAGTGCATGTTTTTCTACAATTCTTAGTGCATTTTTCTAATCTTCGTTCTTGTTAATCCTCGGGTCGACCAAAAATGCCTGTGATTAACATTTTGGGTAGTCGTACAAAGTGAATGAATAGTACTATGGTAGTGACTAGGAGTATTGTTCGCATGCTGATGTAGTGATTGTCCAGACGAAGAGACGGCTATGTCTTGAAAACGGTAGACAAAAATATTGATGATTATTATACACTAACATCATTAATATTTTGAAAAAAAAAAATACATATTAAATAATGTTCTGATGTTGGAAACACCCTTTTTTATGTAATTTGATGTGGGGTATATGTTCGAAATGAGTATTTACACTTTATTTATTCGTAAAAAAGCGGTTAAAAAATATTTAAAAAAAAAAACAAAAACTTTATACTTTTCTTATTATAAAAAAGTAAAAATTAGCTGTAATAACATAACCTTTACGTATTTTTTATTTACACATTTACCTATTTCAAATATGCCATTTATCTAAACAAATACATGGTTTGATTGTTTGGAAGATATTGCCTATAGCAACAAATACGTTAATGTTCTCTTCTAAAAAAAAGCTACATAAATAAATTAACATAAAAAAAACGTAAAAATACAAAGTACATATTATACTATAAAATATTACTTTATATCGTTTTGAAGCACATTCGTCTGAAAGCTATAAGAAAATAGACCGCATTTCAGTTGCATTCAATTTTATTCTTCTTTTGCCAACTCCATGCTTCACTTCCAAATATTATACCATATTTTAAAACGACAGAGCTTGACATGATTGAATATGTTGAAGACCCCTGGTCGTAAGGATCGATGTCTCAGCGGTGTGTTCGCGTTCGCCCCGCGGGTGTCACAGGCTGCTTTGCAATTCTAATGTAACTTCAATATTTCATATGTCTCAAGGATAACGTATATTCTCACCCAGAATCGTGTCTTCTAGTCTCCAGTCTCTCAGCTACCTAGGCGTGGAGGGTTCTTATATCTTTCGCAGTTTGTTCGTCGCACGGGGCACGCGGCACTTCGCACGTGGACGACAACAATTCGATAATGAGAAGAAAAAAAACATATTTTTATATTTTTGCCAGCTTTTCTCGAAAAGGTTCTCTGCTTAGTAAATAATAAATGATAAATCTCAATTCAATCATAGATTGCTCTAATCAGCGGACATGTAGTGTTATGAAATTAATGACATACAAGTATGTTGGAGTTCCATGGGTAAAATGGCTTATGTTGCACGTGTGTAGCGTGATTATATAACCAGCCTATGATAGGTCATAAGCCATGTAAATGCCCAGACTTCCATATTCTGCATCATCTATGTCGAAATGTCAAAATTTATAAATTCAGATTGTCCTTTATTGAACACATCAAGTTTTGCTTTTTTATGCATTTAAAAACATAATTAATTTCAAATACTTTTTATTTTCGAAAAAATATATGCGTTTAACTCAAAATAAATTCACGTTGAACAGCTTGTATGCATTATTATCAGGTTTTATTTTTTTTGTTATAATTTAAATACTTTATGATGCTCAATACGTGATTTGTGTCATAAAAATAATCAATTTACTGAAATCATAATCCTTCAAAAATATAATTTAAATACCAGAAAATATTTGCCCCAAACTAGACCGAATTTTCAAAGTACAAGTGAAACATTTTCCGTCACGCCGCTCACCAAAGACAATCGGAAACAGGAAATTAAAGGGGATTTAGATAGTACAGGGGGAGGAAGGGATGTTCTGGTATCCATCGCCACATCGGGTAACCACAATAATTGCTTGCATCACCGCACCAACAAGATACTGCACTGCACTACCCACCATATACTGAAAACTACTAACTGCTAGTTACTACTAGTTAACCGTTACTTTACTTTAGGATTAGGATGGAGTAAACCAACTCTGAACTTTGTGGATGCAGCAGAATACTGATTTACATGTATTACGCTTTTAACGAAATGATCCCCTGGTAGAATATATTTTTTCAAAATAATTTTGTATTCAATCTCAATGATTAAATTAATCTTTATTAAAATATGTGTATCAACCATTATGTACAAGTCATATTTTTATTTTTATTTGATCTCAATGATTTCACCGTCAACACATTTTTACCTGAATTACTTGACTTCGTTTTAAGTTTAATGTCGGTTTATGTCGGTGTTGAACGCTTTGGGCGATTGTTCACTATCTGGAATTTGACCGTCCAGCAGTCCGGTTTTGAAAAATGAAAGCAACTACGACAGTTTAGCGTGATCGTATGCGCAACGTGTTCACGCACCGATCAAGAGCACCGATCCGAAAAAATATGGACAAAAGCACATGCCAATCCAAGCCAATCGTCGTTTTAAAACGCTAACTGGCGTGCTGGACGGTAACATTCCGTGTAGTGGACTAACGCCCTATGTCTATCCATGGTGATTTGCCATAACGGACTGAATAGATGATAATCAATTTGAAACAGGTGTAGCATCAACAATATGACCGCTAACAACTGTGAAAGTTTAAAAGTCCCTATTGAAAGACGCTGTACAAAAGCAGTCAACGATAACATAATTAAGTTTTAGTTAAATCACATATCGCCAACTCCTTTCATGAACGTCATAAATCAAAACTCATCAATTTTCAGTTGTGCATGTTTTCGGAATGCCTAAAAAATGTACTTTATCCCAGCAAAAGAGGCATATTTTTAGTTGAATATTTACCCGCTACAGGACACAAAATGTTGTTTATGCATTTTGAAGAAATGGTATTATTTAATTATTTTTTTAAAATATATTAAATATTTTTCAAATGGAGAAAAAACCTTCAAATTTTACCTAAAAAGATCTGTTGCACAGAAAAAGTTCACTAAGTGTCTTGAGATTTATTCTTAATACGTTGTGTTATATTTTTAAACTTTAAAAACGTTCTCCTGAAAAATCAAGATTTTTGATTTATGACGTTCTTGAAAGGAGTGAGCGATATGACGTAATTAAAAATGATGCGACAATCTATATTGTATTAAAAATAAATAATTTTTTTTTCAGTTTTTATTATTATTGACGATTTTAAATACTTGAAAGGGTAATTTGTAAACCAATATATTTAGAACCGTTTATTAGTCATATAATTTGATCTGTCCGATAATTGAGTCCCGGTGTCTGGGTCACAATGCAGTTATTTTGATCATATTGGACTACCACTGAGAGTTATTTCTGCTTTCTAAGGTCAAATAATTTTGAATGCTCAAAACGTTATTTAAAACTAACTTCAATATTTTCTCAATAGAATATTATTTATTGATTCGGCATTAACTTTGTGGAATGACATAATTATTTTAATTAAATTAAACACTTGAATAATCCACTGAATTATATTCGTTAGTTTTGATTTGTACCAGAAGATGAAAACAATTGTCGTTTTCGAAACCAGTCGTAAATAAAAATAAAACACAATTCAGTGGATTATTCAAGTGTTTAATTTAATTAAAATTCTCAATAGACCATCTAACATTTCCTAAGTTAAGTAGAATTATAATTAAAATGTAACTTTGTTTTAAAATCACTACAAAATTTAAAGTTACATTTTAATTACAAAATAAAATCACTAAATCAGTGCTTTAAATATAAATAATATTAAGTACAATTGTTTTAAAACATCGCTAAAATATCGTTTAATTATTAAAAATAAATATTTCAATACACGGGTTTATTATTATGTTGATAACAAAGGAAAAGCTCAAAAATACTAAACTTTTCCCTATAATCTTATACACACGAGATTTATAAAAGTATTTTATAATAATTTTTTAAAATATATATTTTTCAGAAATATTGTTTTCCTAAAATGAGGCGTTTGTTTTTTATTTAACGAAAGGTTTTTGTAAAACATCACCTATCTAAGTATTGTTATACTAAACATCACCTTATGTTTTATTAATAGTAAATAAGATTTTTTAAAGTGTTTTGTATATCATTTAGTTTTTTTTATTTTTCAGATATTTACGTGAAATATTTTTCGTAATTAACATAAAATATATGAATGAATGCTATCTCTTGTAGTTATGACGTCATGGCTAAGGACGTCTCTCTTTACAGGTCTCCTGTGATAAAAATGGTTACCATCAAATTGAGATAGATAAGATCATCAATGTGTTTTAAAACAATATTGTTTATTTTTTACTGTCATTTAAGAGTATAACGAAAAAAGAGTAATTTTTTCCCCTTTTATTTAATTTACCAGTGACCGGGTCTCGTTGCTACTAACATCATCAAACTGCGTAGCACATTTATGTTGTATAATAATTCATTTATATTAAAATAAATTTCATATGTACTTTGACCCTACCCATACCTTAGTTGTGAATGTAACACTAATAAAAACTATGTGGTGTTAACTTTATCGTTGATTGTAAGATGCCTTGACGGTGATTAGTGCTTCGCTCTAGATTCTAGATGATTAGATCTAATTAGAAGTGGGATATATTATAATAAAAACACCAAAGCATTTATTATCAAAAAACGTAAACATGTATTTTATTTTTATGAGCTACAAATTTAGACATAAAAAAGAACAAAAAAACCTTAATATTTTACATCTAAAAAACATACAAAAAAGGGAAAGAAACAAATAAATACATTTCAAATACAGTATTTTTCAAGATAAACGCCGGGGATTTTGTGTGTTTTGATTTCTCTAAGATAAAACAGTTATACATTTGTACACATTTTGGTGGTGTTGAAAGGTCACGCCTTCATTATAAAGCTCCCGGAATAATAGCAGAGACAATCAGCCCTTAGCATCTGCTACTCGATTCATCTCCATCCATTGAGACGTTTCATCTCGAATGTGAAACAGAATTGAAAACTTATTTATGAAATAAATAAAACTTTAAAAAATCGTTTGATTAATCAAAGCAGTAAAAATATAATACCAATGTAAATAATTTACCCAACTAATGTAATGGACAGTCACTGTGTGGATATAATTATAAATTTTAATTTTCACTTTTATTTAGTACTTACATACTTTTACCATTTACCTTTTTATCAAAATCGATTGTGACACATGTTCTGATATATATTTTGATGGAGTTTTTAAATTTGTCATATGTTAATTGGACTAATTTGATACTTTTTAAATAAAAAAACTAACTTGTTTTTGTTATAAATGTGAGATAAAAAACAACGTAGAAATCCTAAAAATTATAAATACCTAAATGTATGAACTTCAACATTTTGAAACAATTGAAATTCGATTGATTTATTACGTATTGGCAAACATATAACTGCAAAAATATAAATTTAAACACACTAGAAACAAACGATAATGAAAATTAAAATTTTGAAAAAACAATCGTGTTTGTAAAGAAATTTAATTGTATATATTTCGGGTAAAAATAAAGCGGGAAGTTGAAAAAAAATCAAGGAAAATGTTAAAATGGTTTAAGATGGTTCAGACAATTTGGAGTAAAATCCTAAATGGAAGAGCAAAGGGTTAAAGCAACAACAAGAACTCTTCGTTCGATTGAAATAGGAGCAAGAACACAGAACATACGCCGAAACAGAGAAAAGTACAATAATGAAAACACATCAAACGTGACGTCATTATGCGGGGGCGTGACCCGAATTAGGAAACCCGCCCCTTTAGGCGAAAGTAACAGTCAAAATTGGGGAAAAAAGTTTATTCATAATCTAAGAAAGTTCGGCGGACTCCCTCGCAGTAATAAGGCTCCTTGCCTTAATAAATTACGCTATTGGAAGAATGATCGATGAACCGATTTGTGGAAGGAAATGTCCTACATCAATATTTCAGAAGGTTCGTGAGAACTTGTCTTAGTTTTGGAGAACTAACTTGTTAACTAATTAAGACTTACGTTAATAGTTGTCATTCCGATAGTAAAACGGTATACTGAATAGCAACACGATATATGTAAAAATATCCTGAATATAATTAAATATCAAAGTTTTTAATATTCTAGCATCAAAGTTCCGTTTGTCCTAAAAATGTGAATAGTAAATAATCTTTAAATATTATTTATATTCAAAGCATTTACTTTGTGGTCAAACATTTTAATTGATATTAGTAATGTTAGTAAATAACCACTCACCGACTACTTCTGTCTACCGGTTTCGAGACGTACCCGTCTCTTCGTCAGGACATACACTACAATTTAACAATCATGCGAACAACACTACACCACACCCACTTAGTACTATTCACATACACTATCACTACACATGCAAAACATGCAGAGCGAGTTGTTAGTCCCACCATGCTTTTGGGAAACTTACGTCTCGAAACCGGTAGACAGAAGTAGTCGGTGAGTGGTTATTTACTAACATTACTAATATCAATTAATCTTTAAATAAATTATCAATCTAGCTGTAATTTCCCCGTTAGCGATATTTAACTCCGTTTCTACTCTATCACTTTTTAATTTTTTTCTTCTTACAAGTGTCGTTGCAATCTGTGTTTCATAAGCTTAATTTTTTAAAAGCCATTTTTAATTAATGTTTTACTTAGTAAATACCACTATTTCTTAAAATCTACTGTGACACGTGTTTCGATGCATTCCGCATCATTTTCAAACACCATACGGTGTTTAAAAATGATGCGGAATGCATCGAAACACGTGTCACAGTAGATTTTAAGAAATAGTGGTATTTACTAGGTAAAACATTAATTAAAAATGGATAGATTTTACCACAAAGTGACTGCCGAATCAATTAATGAAATTTATAAAACCCGTTATATTTAAGTTAAGAAAGGAATAGCCTGAAATCCTTCGCTTTTAGAGGCTTGTCTGGGGGTAGGGTATTAAGGATATATAACGTAAATGTGAAAAACACATAAAAAATACCCAGACAAATTAAAAATAAATCTTTCATGAATTTATTTTACAATTGGCGAGAATCGTACCAGCGATGTCAGTTTCGCAGTCATTCGTCTACCTTTTTACTCTACGGCACCTGTCAGTTATTTTTAATTGACGCCATCTATCGAAAAACCGCCACGTTTTTTTTCCTAGACCTTCTATTTTACTACAATGCTTGTGCGTTAATTAAAATACAAAAATGATGCGATACATTGCAATCAAAAACATTGAAAACGCCAAGTGATAATATCTGTCAAAAAGTACTTTGCCCGCCAGCAAGAAAATTAAGTATTGGGTGTATCGATACTCGTATGACGTTAAAAAGATGGCACTTCCATTGGGGTAAAAAATGCTGTTATTAAAAAAACTAGATTTTACCTGCATTAAAAAGTAGTCATCTAACTGTATTTTTTAAACCAACCCTTCAAATTAATGCATAAATAAAACATTAATATTTTTATATCATAACTTGATGTACCCAACAACGTATTGTTGTTGTGGCTCAGTCTTGTTAGATGGAATAGAAAGAAAACAGAAAATATATTTTATGGGGTGAATGTAGTTATTAGAAGCAGAGGAAAACCAAGGAAAACTTGGTATGACCAAGCGTTTCAATGACTCAAAATGGGTCAGGTCAGGAGTCAGAATATTCAACAGGTATGCATAAAGAGATGCATGTACGTTGAAGAAGCAAATATTGTTTGTAAAGAGAAATTGGTGTGGCGTTCTATTCACTGTGCCTACTCCCGTGGAGAAACGGCGTGGTGGTAAGGTTAATTTTAATTTAGGTTCAAAATTTTATTATTGTATATTCATACCATCATACATACTCGTAGGTATACAGTGAGTTGCCCGATAAAAATATTTAGCCACTATTACCTATTCGAACAATGAGCCATGCTAATTTATATTGTTTATATTCAGTGATTGTGTTTATTGGAGCAGTCCCGTGACTAGTGGCCCATGATAACTTCGCCTCAAGGGCCTCCCCGCCCACCCGCCCCCGCCCTTGCCCCCCGCGGCCCAAGCCCCTGCCCCCGAATAATTTTGCATTTGATTTGCATCGCAATTATGATGAGAACAAGCGCAGATGCAAAACAGGGGCAGTAGAAGTGTAATTTGTGTCCTTTTTCTATCCGCGATCGTAACTCTCATCCGAAGATATTATACATTGGCTGAACGTGGACAGTTTTAACAACCATGAATATACGACCCGTTAATCTTTTTAATTTAGTTGTCTTAACTTGTCCGCCTCCGTAGTGTAATGGTCAACACGCTCGGCTAACGTTTTGGAGGTCCCGAGTTCAATTCTCAGGGTGGGTCAAAAAATTTTTTTCACTGTAATATTTATTCAATATTACCCTGGACTGGTACCTGAAGCGAAGGGCTGATCACCTTTTCTTCATGTGTAAACGATCAAGATAACAGTGCGCTTATGTGAAACAGTGCCCTATGCACCATTGGGGTGCGGATAAGAGTTTTATATTTATTATTATGTCTTAGAAATGCATTTTTTTCTTATCGGGACAGTATAATTCTAATTTGTGACCTTTTCCTATCCGCGCTCTTAACTCTCATCGGATGGCTAAACATAGACAATTTTGACAACCATGAATATTCTTCTTCTTCTAACAGGCCTTGTGGCCTGTTTTTAAGATGGATTAGCTTCCTGCGATGTTGATTCCCAGATGTCAATCCATCTCTTTGGAGTCGTCTACCATAGGGTTGGCCGTGAAGTGCAATGTGGGCGAGTCTGGATGGTTCCATTCTCCTCACATGCGCATACCAGTGTCTCCTTCGTTGTCTTTCCCACCTAATCTCGTGATGAATATACATAATAATAATAATAACAAATTTGGATAATTTATATAGAGCAATTTTCGTGAAATACTACATCAAGGGCGCTTATCATTTTCTTGTTATTAAAGGTGTCTTAACTTGATATGAAACATCTATCGTTCTTTTTCTTATCGGGGCAGTAGAACTTCAATTTGTGTCCTTTTTCTATTCGCGCTCTTAACTCTCATCGGAAGATCCATTGGCAAAACATGGACCGTTTTAACAACCATGAATATACGAACCGTTAATCTTTTTCTTGTTATCAAAAGTGTCTCTTCTCTTTTCGATACGAAACATATTTCTCTCTTAACGAGGCCGTAGAACTCTAATTTGTGTCCTTTTTTATCCGCGCTCATAACTCTCATCGGAAGTTACATTGGTTGAACATGGACAGATATGACAGCCATGAATATACTAACGGTTATTATTTGTCTTGTTTTTATAAGTGTCTTAACTTGATATGAAATGTCTATCGTTCTTTTTATATGAAAGAAAATAGCAGTCTGAGCATTTCAGAACTTTCAATCTAGCATTTTGCTGGCTTAAGAGATTACTTTATACACTAGTGTAACGTACCCTATCCTGCCCATTATTGTACATTCATTGCATTCCTTGTCCATCTACGTTGAGTTGAGTCAATTTAAAAGAATTATAGTGTCCCCATAAACTGCTATTCAATAGTTTGTCAACCTAAATCTAATTTTTATTAATTAAGAAGGTATTCGAGAACATTGGATATATATATATATGTGATAAAAAAAAAATAAAAACGAAATACGAATATTCAATAATGTGTAGAATAGTGAACGTTAAACAAGCGTATAAAATGATCGCTTAAGGCAGCCAAATGACAAGTCGTAAACCCTTGGATGCTCAGACTATCATCTCCTTTCATACAAATAAAACGTCAGATGTTTCATTTTAATATAAGACACCGTAAATATTAACAAAAATTTATACTTTATTTGCGGTTTATTATTAAAAATAGGTATCAAATTGTGGTAGAATGGGTTCGATCCCAGAAACTCGGAATTTGTGACACTAACAACTAGACCACTAACCGTCAATTTTAAAGATTCAAAATACGTTATCATTCTGTACATTTTTACCTGTTATCATTTAAAAAGAATTTTCTCTGTTACCAAAATACATGTAGATATGATAAAATTCAGAAAGAGCACCCATCTTTTGATCAAATAGAATTCTCTGTTGAAAGCCTTTTTGAACGAGGTGTAGTATGTAATCTCGAGGGTGCTAAGCTATGCACTCGTAAGTGTGCACTTTGTGTTAAGCTCCAAGTATAATGATGTTTGAGTGAAGAAAGCTAAAGGAACAGACAAGATCCCGTAGATGCTTTTGTGGATTTTTTTAGGTTAAAAACTTTTTCATCATTTATTCGAATTATTTATTCAAATCATTAACCGAAATTTACTTTGTAATTAAGTTTTAGCATGTAAAATATGAATAAAACAAATTAAACTTTTCACCCAAATTTTTTACATTTTACATTTTAAATATTTTCAATGTCGTAATTTTATTTTCAAATGGGCTTCGATAAGCACCTTTTCTTCTTTAGGGATGGGTACGTACTTAACTTAAAACAGAGAAATATTCATAGTTAGATGAGTACGGGGATAAAGGAGTGGTTAATTAAGTGAGGTTTCAAGTGAGAGGGGTTGGAGCCGTGGAGTTTTTATCATTAATATTTATAGAAATAAGGATAGTATTTAAAATAAAATACAGTTATTGCTTAAATTTACATGGTTATTAATAATGTTTAATAATATGTTTGATTTTTTTTTAATTTCTAAATTACGTGATTTTTTTTTTAAATAAAAATTATCGAAAATAAAGGTGATTAAAAACCAAGTGTGTTTTATTTATAAATTCAATAAAATGTGCCACAAAGTGTGAGATGTCAAATTATTAACTTTATATTTTACAGTGGTTTCTAAGGAAAAACAGGGCTGAAAAGGGAATTTTAAAAATACATCAATACACAACGACCAGATGAATATAAATTTTCATAGTGTTACCTTGCGACTCACGGGCAATGGATAAGAACAATGTGTCGTACGAATTAAAACATTTTATGGTATGTTATACATAAAGAGTTGCAATGAATATGTTACGTACTTTTAGATACAACCTTCTTACAGACATAAAAAATGAAGATATTAAAATGCTGAAAATAATTTAAATGAATTTTGTATATGTTAATCTAAAAAAGAATAACATACAAGTGTTAGTCCTTCTCCAAGCACAAGAGCTAGTCTGTTTATTGGAGAGAACTGAGTTTTTAATTTTAAGATTGTAAGAAGAAATGTTAAGACAGTGAATTAAAATTATAAAAAAAGACGAAAGGTATTTGTCGACGATTTAATTTGCGATACAATATCCTACGAACTGTTGACCTCGTGTTAGAGAAAAACTAAAAAGATATTTGATACAAGATTGCAAGATTACTCAACTTTTTCTTCCTTGCTCCATCCCAACTTATTTTCTTTGTGGATTGTAAGTGTCAGCGTCAGCTCTCCACATCATCAGTTTATAGGTCTGTCTATCATATCGCTCACTCCTTTCAAGAACGTCATAAATCAAAAAGTGTCAATTTTCAGTTGTGCATGTTTTCGGAATGCCCTGAAAATGTACTATATCCCAGCAAAAGAGGCATATTTTTAACTTAATATTTACCCGGTACACGGCAGAAAGTGATGTTTTTGCATTTCACAGAAAAGGTAATGTTTAATTATTTTCTTAAGTATACTAAATATTTTTGAAATAGAGAAAAAATTTTCAGGTTTTACTTAAAAAGACCTGTTGCACAGTAAAAATATCAATAAGTGACTTGATATTTATTTTTAATACATTGTGTTATATTTTTAAACTTTAAAAACGTTCTCCTGAAGAATCAAGTTTTTAGATTTATGACGTTCTTGAAAGAAGTGAGCGATATACGTCACCTAGGTCATGCCTTTGAATCATGTTATCTTTCTGTTGCATCCACGAATTTTTTGGTCTTCTCTAGATGGTTTTCGAGGAAGATATGTACACAGGTTCTCTACGATCTATGTTCCCATACCATCTCATTTGCTTTTCCTCTTCTTTACATACTTTTCATATCAGTTACACCTAGAGTTCCACGAATGCGTGAACTCTTTATTTATATCTAAGAGACAATCTTAAGTATGACAAGTATTTGTAAGAAAAGACGTCGCATCATCCAAACCAATCTTAAAAAAATTCCCTTTAATTCAATTTGTAAATGGCGAAAATCGAACCTGCGACGCTAGTTTCGCAGACGAGCGTCTTTCCAAGTGCTTATATTCATAGACAATATAAATTTTCCTTGCTGGAGTGCATTTTTCCTTCAAGTCAACGAGATTGTATGTATTATTTTGACTTAACGACAGTTATTCGAGTAAAAATTACAATCGTTAACCCCGGAACAATAAATGATAAAATTCAATATGGACGTTTCAATTCGAAAGTTTCAATGACCGCCGCATCCATTTGGTGGCGCGTGACGGCCAAGTTGTGTTACAAACCCGGCCAACTTTTGTAACAAACACTGCTCTGTCTTGTGTACCGACACGGGGTATAAAGTAATAAATGATTTACATAATAAGATCAACCCCCGCCGCCGAGCGCCATCCGGCAGAAGTTATAATTCGGTCGGATGACACGTGGTCCGGGCGGCTGATGCCGTGTCCGCCATTTGCATAACTCAGCGGTCGCGATAAATAGTTGCAACTTTACACTTACTGCACCGTGCAATTAATGGAGTGGTTTAAAAGGGAATTAACGACAAAATTTTTAACTAATTTGAAAGACTTTTTATTTTATTTATTGTTTCGGCATTCACTTTGTGGTAAGACATTATGAAATTGTAAATGAAAAACACTTGTTTTTTTTTACCACTTCAGTTTATTTTATGACGACTAGTTTCGGAAGCTATGCTTTCATCTTCAAGTCTAAATGTAAACTTTGACAGTTTATATTTAGACCTGAAGATGGAAGCATAGCTTCCGTAACTAATCGTCATAAAATAAACTTAAGTGGTAAAAAAAACAAGAGTTTTTCGTTTACAATTTCAGTACTTTGTACGTTTTAAATACTGTATAATTAATGTCCGCCTGCATAGTGTACTGGACAGCACGCTCGGCTACCGTTCTGGAGGTCCCGGGTTCGATTCCCAGGGGCACTCAAATAAATAAAATGGATTTTTTCACTCTAATATTTATTCAATTTTACCCTGGACTGGTACCTGAAGCGGAGGGCTGATCACCTTTCTATCATGTGTTAACGATCAAGATAATACTGCGTTTATATGATGCAGTGCCCTATGCACCATCGAGCGCGGATGAGGGTTTTAGTGAAAATAAAAAATGTTTAATATTAGTTATTTATGAAATCGATAATCGGCATGTAGGTATATATGAGAGAATGTATAAATGTGGAAGAAGTGAAGATTGTGTGCAAGGACAGATTGGTGTAGCGTTATATTCTCTCTGCCTATACCTGCGGAAAACGGCGTAATGGTTAGTCAGTTAATTATTTATACGTTAATTACAAGTAATGTAAGGCTTAATTAAAAAGCGCTGGAACACTGGCTATTTTAACTGAGATCATCCATGAAGAATACATTACTTCTTTCATTTTTTTTACTAGCAACTTTATCTGAAATGTAATAAAAACGAACGAAGTTAGTGGCACTGGTGATGCATTTTCTTAAAAAATTAAGTTTGATTTATTATTAAATTCTTATTTTTGTTTGACGACGGAAAAACCTATTTTAACGTATGTAATTTTGGTTCCTACAATGTTATTTTACTGAACGAATTTTGCAACAACAAAGTAATAGAAACCAATAGAAAATAATAAAAAATTGTAATGATTTTGAAATTCGGAGATTAGTAAACAAATATTTCGACACACTCTAAATGTTTTTAAAAACATAGTCGAATGTTGTTAGTAAATACTGCATTGTTTTTATAATTTTTTATTTGGCAAAGCACCCAAAATTGAGTGAAACATGATTGTTTTTTTTTATAATTTTAATAAAAAATATATTATTCCTTAAAAAATCTTGCAAATATCCAATTTTATTTCAATGATATAAACGTACATATTTTTTTGACTTTGAGCGAATTCTTTATTAGAAACAGAAAAGTAATTTTTCATTTCCTGAATCTTGAATTTCGACTTAATCAGGTGTTAGAAGCCTCTTGCATTGGCTTTGTCCGTTTACAGGCTGACAACCTCGTGACATTCCTTTTAAGGGGTGTTCTGGGTCCGGGGTTACCCGACTCCCCTAATCCACACCACACCCTCATCGTGTTTCATTCCTTAAAACCACACGACTTGTTTCTTTGTATACTGCAAAAAGGAAATTAGGGGATTTTAACAGTTAGGTGTTATTTTGGCGATTGTGTGAAATCAAGATTTTTGACAGTTGCATTTACAAGAAGCCTTTATATTTTTATTTTAAATATGTATGAAAAATCTGCCATTTGAATAGTTGAGTATCAAAAAGGAACAAATATAATTATTTTTTTTTACTACGTTTATTTGTTTGTCTTTTTAAAATGATCCAGAGTTGAAAGGGTTAATTTTTAATGCATTGTTATTTTCTGTTTTTTCTCATTGTTCATTTAAAAAACATTTATTAGTACCATTTTATTTAAGTTAATTTTACTATTTTTAGAACTTTGTCTTAAAAATTGTTCCGAAGAAATTATTATTATTTTAAATTTTATTTTAATAATTTATCATTAAAAAAACATTCTAAAGTATTGTAATAATAGTTATTTTACTATTTTACTATTTTACTATTTCATCATAAAAAAAAAATATTAATTTTTTTAATGATGTTTGTTATTTTCAAATGTTATTTTACTTTTTATTATTTAAAAAAAATGTCTTTTTATTTTTGTAATTTAAGTATGAAATTGATCAATTTTGATGAATGATTTACTTAATATGAATAAACAAATAATATACACTTTTTTTAAACGCGATGATGTAGATTTTGCTATTCGACTTTAAATTGCTAAATTTATTATGCTAAATCTCCACTAAAGTAATCATTTACGAAAAATAATTACCAGGATTTACCATTGTTTCTTTGATTAAACTTAATAAGTTAATCGTTGTGAATAAATAAATATATATAATACATTCTAAAAAATTAAGTACAACATTTTGAGTGTGTCCAAATACTTGTTCACAAAATCTGGATTATCTCCAATTACAGGAGTTATTTTCATATTATTTTTTGACATCTCATCAAAGATGAAGAAGAATATGGAAGTCTGGGCATTTACGGGGCTTACGACCGTCATAGGTTGGTTTAAGTGATCACTTTACACACGTGTAACATTCACCAATTCTACCCATTATTGACAACCACACTACTCAAATTCTTGGAAGTTCTATATATATGAACCAATTTAGAAACCTTGTTCATGAATCACTAGAACTTCACTAGAGACATCTATTCTTCATCTTTGATGAGATGTCAAAAAATAATATAAAAAAATTAAGTGTTAATTAAACGCATGTTTTATTCGTCTTCTCATATCACATCGCATCAAGTGGTGTATAGGGCACAGCATAGCATCAACGACACACTGTTACATAATTACACGTTATTATTTCACTATGGATGCGGATTATTGAAAAAAAATACAAAATAGTTATTTAAAGGAATAAATGTAAATTAATTTTTAGGAGAAGTTATTGTAAATTGAAACGTTCATGAATTTCTCAGACAAATCTTTCATATTTACACTATTTTCATTGTAAAATAAATATATCCATAAATCACAAAATGTCATGAATCTCGAGACGGTACATAAAGTATATTTACAGAACATATTTCATGTAAAAGGAGAGATTTTTCCGATATTTATTTAACGCAAAAAGCTTGTTGACATCAGATTATTTGCTGAGCAAACATCAAGCCGATCGCAGTCACGTGATTTAAATACAGCCCCGTGAAGTCCGTTTTCTTCGTGTTCCATCTTGAAGCTTAAAGTGTAGAAACTACTTGTTTCACTTTATTATTCCTTTGATATTCCAATGGCTTCATACTTATGCAAAAACATTCCGGAATTCGCTTGTAAAAAGTTATCCATGTGTCTCTAACGAACGGAGCAACACTTCAGATATGCCCTATTGAGAACGGGCAGAATATATATTTTCCTACTGAAGGGGATGCCAACTGCAAGCTGAAAAATTAAAATTTTATGGACATGCTTTATTATTTTTTGACATCTCATCAAAGATGAAGAAGAATATGGAAGTCTGGGCATTTACGGGGCTGACAACCGTCATCGGCTGGTTTAAGTGATCACTTTACACACGTGTAATATTCACCAATTCTACCCATTATTGACAACCACACTACTCAAATTCTTGGAAGTTCTTTATACATGAACATGTACAATTTAGAAACCTTGTTCTTGAATCACTAGAACTTCACTAGAGACATCTATCGGTGATACATGCTTTATATTTACATGCTTTAATTAGTGAATTTACTTTTTTACTTATCACGATTTAGCCTTATCTTTGAATGATCTAAGAATATACATAGAGTACATCCATTCGCATAAATTGTCACCAAATAATTTCGAACTCTCAATACGCGATTATATAAGATTTTGTTTACGTATTTGTGTACAATTTGTGTTTTTTCACTGAAGTGGCAGATTTTATATCTTTTAATACACATTAAAGGCAATACTACAAAATGTTTTATTTTAACTAACAAAATTCTGAGATTTTTTTGTTTTAGGGATGAACTGTTCATGATATTCCAGTTTGGCAGTCAGCTTTTGGATATGGTCAGGCATTAGAAGAAAACAAAGAAGAAGAAAAGGAGATGATTAAAGAAAACGATTACTGATAAAATTAAAACTATATTATAAGGACTGAGAATTTCAAAAAAGTTTAATGAGAAAAAAATATATCCCTCAGTTGATTATCAAAAAAAAATGTTGTTCATGTATTTTGCATAAAAAGAAAATAAAATCTGATTATTTAAATACATGAATTTTAAAAATAAAAATAAAAATTCTTATTGGAAAAAAATAAACGATCAAATCATAAAAATATATCTAAGTTAATTTTTTATATAAAAAGAACTAAATAAGTATTTTTTTTCATTAAATTTGGTTAAAATAATTCGTTTTGAGAAATAGTTCATTAGCCTGTAAAGGAAGAAAATTTGAACAAAATCCTAATTTTTCGATGTGCATTCTGTATGTTTTAGTTTGATAACAACATTGAAATAAAATTACATAAACTACATAAAATATCGGATTTCAAATAAATTTTTCATAAAATATTTTTTTCTCAATCAATTCATAATGTATCCTTTTTTAATTTTACTTGGTCTGCCCTGTTTTGATTAAAGCGAGTTGGAATCATGAAATCATCCGTTGGTTGCACCCTAAGCTCATACCAGTACTGGAGCGACCACCCTAGAGAGTAAACTCGATAAAAATATTTTAAGTGTAAGTATTTGAGTGCCTGATCCTAAATGTTGTCTTTTGATATGGCTTTTAAGACTGTGGAGTCTTTTAAAAATAGTCGAGTGAATTATAAATTGATGGCGTTGCGAGTCCAGCGGAAAACGTTAAGGTGTCTCAATAATACGAGTAAATGCGTTATTTTCTTGCACTATTTAAACATGCTTTGTCATGCACCACATGTTTTAAGGATTAAATTACATAAAAAAGTGAAATAAAAAATATAAACGTGAAACTGAATATATAAATGTGACATGAAACTCAATAAATGAAACCATAAGCCCATAGGATGGATGCAATCCCCGAAGTACACATAGTAGAGAGATCCCCTTCTACTGTTTATAATTATTACTATCACAATTATTTTTGTTCTTTTCTACATTTAATTTTATAAAATGTTTAAAGCATTTGAGCTTTAGACCACTCCTTACAACAAGGTTTGGAATAAATATGAATAATAATGTTTATTCGCCTTTTGAATGTGTTCAAATACATGTTCACCAATCTGGGTTTTCCCCACTTAGGAGTTATATTTACATTTCTTTGACATCTCAACAAAAAATATTAAAATTTTATTTTTTTAAATTATGATTTTAAATTATGATTTAATGTTTATGAGACTATTTGTTACAAGACTTTTTGTTTCTCTATTAGTGTATTCGTTAGAGTATTTTTAATTTTTATATTAGATACTGTATATATGTGTTATATGTATTATCTTAAAGGCTTCAGCCGTTCAGTAAATAAATAAATTTTAAAAAAAATTAAGAAAAATATGGAAGACTGGGTACTCACAGGACTAATGACCTGCCTATGAAAGGTCATAAGCCCTGTAAATACCCAGACTTCCATATTTTCCTTCATCCATGTTTAGATATCAAAGAAATGTAACCTTTATATTTACGCATATGTGTATGTTTAAACCACACACACACACACACACACACACACACACACACACACATATATATATATATATATATATATATATAAATATATATATATATATATATATATATATATATATATATATATATATATATATATATATATATATATATATATATATATATATATATATATATATATATATATATATATATATATAAAACACATATTAATCCACATTCATTAAATAAATATCTAAGGTATTTTGAGTTTGTAATACTTAATTAAAGCGGCTGTTTTATTGAGTAGAGATTTTTTAGTCAGACTTTAGTGGATGGATGTAGTTCTTGAAATAATTAATTAAAATTAAATCACCCCGTATAGTGCAGTGCCTTCTGAAAATATAATTCAACCAGCATTTGAAGTCTATTGATGTGAACTAATGAGACTTCGTATTGAGGCGCATCTCCGCCGCCAATCAACCAAAAATGGATGAAAAAATGGCGTTGCCAACAACTTGAGGACAGCATCCCATTCAGACTGATCTCATTCACCAGTGAACTTCTCCGGAAACGCGACGTCAAGTATCTCATTATGGAAGTTATGTCTGAGGGAAATGAAATAAAGAAGCGAATGTTCGTGTAAATAAAAACCTACCCGACTTGTCGCGCTGTTTTTATTTATCCTTTCGACTCGAAGGGTTTCAAATAACTGTATTGAGTCCTTTTAATTAATTGGAGTAGTTATGATCTGTTTTCGAACATATTTTCTTGGAAATAATACCAAATAAATAACAAAAGAGAATATATGGATGTTTTACATATTTTTATGGTTAGTGCAAAAACATTCTACCGAAAACATTTTTATAAATATTTTCAAGCCAAAACATAACAGTATATCGTAGTCGTGCAGGAGAAAGTGACCAACTAACAAAACGTAAAATGTTCAGGAGGGCCATTTAAGTCACTTTTGCTTAGCAAGAAAATAAACACCAATGCAGTAAGTCATTTTTAACAAGTTAATATATTAAGCTTCTAAGTTTAAAATCCTTAGGGATTTTTTTCAGGGCAATATTGAGCAAGTAAGATGTCAAGTAGTCAATGATCAGGTTTTTGTAAAAAAAGCACTTGGTCACTTTCTCCTGTATGACAAAGATATGAATATTTTTCTCATTTTTAAATCATTTTTGAATTATTACTTTATTTGGTTCCAACCCGAATGTGAGGAAATAAATCATGGAATTGGAAATAGAAGGATGAATGCAGTCATTTTGCGTCTCCCAGAAGAATGCGCGGTAAAACAATGTATGGTAGATGTTTGAATGGTTGTATAAGGAAAGAATGCAAGGCGTATTTGATAAAATTAAGAATGGTGTTTTGAGAAGGTTTCTGCATGGAAATCGAGTGAGTAAAAAAGAACAGTAGAACAGACTTATGAGGAGAATGTAGTTAGAAATAATAGCTGAGGATCACCGAGACAAACTTGGCATGATCAAGAATTTTAAATACTCGGGTAGTCAGTGGTCAGGCCAAGAGTCGGAATATTCGGTTAGTGTTTGAATGTGGAATTTGAATTGGTGTGGTGTTTTATTCTGTTTTATTTTCGACTCTCGATTCCACTTTTAAGTATTTGAAACAACTGACATTTTCAGCTTTAAATCAAGCTATTTTCCATAAAGTCATAAAAAATTAGAAACTTAATATAAAATAGCCATTTATTAATAGCTAATGGAAGCAGGTAGATCTGAAATAGGTCACATCGTTCGACCGTGGAGTATTTAAATCCATGTCATAAACAATTTTCTTCCGTATAATTTTATAAACAAAAATTGAAATTTTTCATTGGTATGGGAAAACTAACATATGTATGGTAGAATATATGTAGAATATAAATAACTATTACATATTACATTATCTTACAAATTTGTGTTTTCTCCGCTCCATTTTTTTTCATCTATGTTGATCCAAAAATAGTAAAAATAATTCCTTAGTGGCAAAAATCCACAATTGTGAATAAGTATTTGGAGATACGCAAAAAGGATGTGAATATGACCATCTATTTATTTTGAATATGACCATGAAATATTTTGTTCGTTTGGGTAATAGGTCCAAATGTATGTTCCAGGTACGTGAACTTGTCGTTAATTCATAGCACTTGTATGTAGCACAAGTCACCCTAGGTATCGGAAAGGGGACACGTGTAGTACGGAGGCATGTCCCGTTCATTATTTACTCGAATCGTCAATAACAATAACCCTCTCGAGACCAGACAGTGGGGTTCACAGTAACAGGCGACCCCGGCGTAAGATTTATATAAACAAAGCAAAGTTTTTCTTATCGCGCGCCGCAGCTGTGTCGGCCGCCATTACTAACCTCCTCCGCTCCCACAATATTTTGGGGACATGATCTATCAGCGCCATCTTACATCGCGCCGTGTGGGCAGAGTATAAAGCTCTCGTCCCCTACAAACTTACTTACTTGTTGATTGCACGCAGCCAGGAAAAAGGCTCGTTACAGAGGGAACGGGTTGTTTCGGAATGTTTGATTATTACGTCAAATGGCGGGGGAAGGTTTACTTGATTAGGCTTATAAGGCTTACGGTATACTCGTTAAAGCGCGGGTTTACTGATTCGCCCCAGATACCGGCTTGTCACTTCTTGAAATCATACATTTCATGGAGAATATACACAATATTCATATAATTTTTAACTTTTTTTGTAATTAAAATAATTGAAATTGTGTTTACCATTTAAGTAGATAAGATGAGAAAAGGTATGTATTTTAAAAGAGAGAGGTAGTTAAAAACGTCGGATACAAATGACAACAAATTTCTTATTATATATTATATCCCTATTTCAAAGTAAAATATCGTAAACTCCAAATAGTCTTGCCCAAATTGGTTTGTTTCTAGACACGTCTGTATTAAATTATGAAAATAATCCGAAGAGATATATCCAGTATTTCAGTTCTTACAAATACTTTTACAAAAAAAAAACAAATATTGTTTACAGTAAAAAATAAAACGCAAGGAAGTTGAATGAAGTATTTTAAATAATGAAATGCAATAATAATAAAAAAAAAACTTTTTTAAGATTCTAGTAAATGATCCTCTATCTTGCGATTGCTGAATATTATAAACGTTTGTAAAAATTGTGATCGATTTTTTAGATGAATTTTTAAATATCTAAATGTAAAGTTTATTTACTCAAATCCACCTTATATATATATATATATATATATATATATATATATATATATATATATATATATATATATATATATAATATATATATATATATATATATATATATATATATATATATATATACATATATATATATATATACATATATATATATATATATATATATATATATATATATATATATATATATATATATATATATATATATATATATATATATATGTATAAATATGTTTGTTTATATAAATATAAATATTTTTTTTTGTATACGAGTATGTGTAAATTTTTAATTTGAATTAATAAGTGTCACTAATTTTTGAAGCCTGTTGTAACATGTGTTTTAATATTTTTGACTATTTGAAGTGGTCTTATAAGGGTTTTTAAGAAGATTACAGGCTGAAACAAAACCTCTTAAAAATGGAGTAAATACTATGAGATTATAATTTAAAAGGAAAAATAAACACCGCGAATCAAAAATAGATATGTACATAAGTAAGTATTAATCCTTGACACCATTCTTGGGATATTATTTGGTTGCATACACAACACATTAAAATGGATTTTAATAAGCCATTTGGTTGAGTTCCGCTATCAACGTTTAGGGGAGACTTTGTTCCGGGTGTTGGCATTAAAAGCCACTTCGTGCCACGGAATAATTTTGCTTCAAATGCTCCGTGACGGGGGGGCATTCACTCTCCAAACTTCTTCAGGACTAAATGCTCGTTAATTTGTGGCTACATACAAGCCAATAATACGGTATGATTCCTTTATAAACTGTGAATGAAACAAATTTCTTATTTTTTTTATTTTAACTGCAGACAGTTAGAATTCCATTTTGAATTGTTGGGTAATATATCCAAAATAAAACAAGGTTGTTGTTGGATTGAATTCTACATTTATTTATGTATATCTTAATACGTGACGCATTTCGTCTTCTTAGGACATTATCAAACACTGACCTATTTGGTCAGTGTTTGATAATGTCCTCAGAAGACGAAACGCGTCACGTATTAAGATATTAATAAATAAATGTAGAATTCAATCCCACAAAAATCATGTTTTATTTTGGATATATTACCCAACAATTAAATTTCTTATTGTTTTGCATCGTTTACCTCGTTGCTGAATGTTGTGACCCAGTGATATTGAAATTATAAGTGGTGCATTCGTTTTAAAAAATGTAGTAAGTATATAAAAAAGGTTTGCTTCAATTTTTTTTTCTTGTGATGAATATGTAAAATAACGTCCGATTGTCATTTTGAATTTTCTTAAAAACTCCTTCGAAAACAGTTCCTTTCTTAAGATAGGCGAGTCGATTCAGGCAGGCAGGTGCTGTGGCGTAGTTGGGTAGACGCTCGACTGCGAAACTGGCGTCGCGGGTTCGATTCCCACCAAGTGCAAAATAAATTCAATGAATATTTATTTTCAATTAGTCTGTGTGTTCGTGATATAAATTTACATTTACCTTCCCTATCCTACTATCCTACATACAGACAAGCCTCTAAATTAAGAGGCTTTGCGGGCTTTCCTTTAAAAAATCGACAACAAAATTTATTCATTATATATTTTTTTACATCTCATCAAAGATGAAAAAAGCATATAGAAGTCTGGGCATTTACGGGGCTGACAACCGTCATAGGCTGATTTAAGTGATCATTTTACACACGTGTAACTTTCCCCAATTTTACCCATTATTTTGTGAACAAGTATTTGGACACACTCAAAATGTTGTTTATTCACTTTATTTTCTTGCAGGAAAATTTACGCTTGTTGAAATATTTTCGGATTAACTCATTTTTAAACAAACATTTTCAACTGACCAAGATAGCCAAGTCAAATTATTACATTAGCCACAAAAAACGCGCTTAGAGTGTCAGAAATGAAGACTCTGAGAAGCATAATAGGCAAGAGTCTTCGAGATAGAATCAGAAATGCCAAGATCAGGGAAATATGCGAGATCCAAGATGTCGTTAGGTGGGGAAGGCAACGAAGAAGACAATGGTATGCGCATGTGAGGAGAATGGAACCATCCAGACTCCCCCACATCGCACTGTACGGCCAACCCCATGGAAGACGACTTCCGGGCAGACCACCAAAGAGATGGGCCGATAGCTGGGAATCGACGTCGCTGGAGGCTAATCCCTCTTAAAAACAGGCCGCAAGGCCTATAATATGAAGAAGAAGAAGAAGAAGAAGAAGAAATTATTTCATTCATATTTGTAAGTGTACATTGTCATATAACTAGCGTCGACATTGTTAATTTATTTAATGCATTGCTTATACACTACGTATTATAGATTATGTAACGCCTGTTTAAAGTGACTTGTTTGAGACACATCAACGCATGGTTGGAAACAGCTAGTTAAAAATAAATGACCCAAAATCATTTTTAAGATAGGCCATATTAACAATGAGACAGTTGACTCGGTACTGTTATAGTTTAATTTATATATGGTATTAAATCAAACACTGATTTTAAGATTCTACAAAGTAGTATTTTATTGTTAAAACACATAAAAATAAAAAATTTAACATTTGTTTTGCCTTGTTATGGTATTTTCAAATTATTTTAAAACTAAGCTATCGTATAAATTGGTTTTCACGTCAGTACAGCACTATCGCGTCAGTGCCGACTTCTATATTCCCGGTGTAAACAGTCCAAGGGCGTTTGTCCACTACACGCGATTTCAACGTCTGGCAGTCCGGTTTTGAAAAATGAAAACGACTACGACAGTTTGGCGTGATCGAATTTACGCGCAACGTGTTGAAGAGCTCTGATCCGGAGAAAGATGGACAAAAGCACAAGCCAATCGAAGCCAACCGTCATTTTAAAACGATAACTGACGTGCCGGAAGGCAAAATTACACGGAATTCCGGGTAGTGGACAAGCGCCCTAACCGGTGTAAGTCAATTCTCTTACTGACGTCAGTAACTGACTTAATGTAAATCTGGCATCATTGTAAATATACGTTTTGATATTTATTTTGTTGTTCGAAAATTCAGTTTCCAGTTTTGGCATACGGTTTTAAAACATATTTTAATATATAAATACTCTTAAAGGATTTCTAATATGTGCGTTAAAAGAGAGTTCAAAATCATTCTAAAAAATTTACCGAATAAACTCGAGTACAAAATAGTCCTTAAAAACATAAAATTTATTTCCCGCAATAAGGAACGAGAGCCGAAAAATATCAAAGCCGAAACAATATTTGCTCCTCCAATAAGGAAGTATACCGTAATTCTGTACAGTTCCGGTAAAAAATCTGAGAGCTTTTGTGTCTGAAGAAATACATGTATGAATACTTAAAGGAGATATAACATTTGAATTCGATGGGGTAGTTCGCCACCCCTAGGGGGAAGTTAGGGGCTGGGAGCCGACATGCATATCTGGAATATCAAGATTATGTACGTAAGTATGGGAGTGCTTTCTTGCCATTATGATTTCTGATTTTACGGTTCCCTACCCTGTGAGTGCTCTACCTCGGCGCAGGTAACTCAGTGTTCCCACAAAATATAAAGGAACACTGATTTCTGTCTCCATGTAGATATTTAATCTTAATTTTTCATCATTCAAACCCTTATCCGCACCCCAATGGTGCATAGGGCACTGCATCATATAAACGCAGTGTTATCTTGATCGTTAACACATGAAGGAAGGGTGATCAGCCTTACGCTACAGGTATCGGTCCAGGGTAGTATGGAATAAATATAAGAGAGAAAAAATCACTTGTATTTATTTGACCCTCCATGGGAATCGAACCCGGGACCTCCAGAACGGTAACCAAGCGTGCTGACCATTACACTATGGAGGCGGACAGATAATCTTAAAAAGTATATTATTTTCATTTTTCGCCCGGTTTTTTAGTGTAGTGGTTACCGCGTTACTTGTTGTGTAGTGGTTACCGCGTTTGAGTACCACGTTGAAAGTCCTGGGTTCGATTCCCAGAACGGTTAAAATAATAATGAGTGTTCTTCACTCCTGTATTTATTTTATATTACACAACTCATACGGGAAGCATAAGACTGATCACTTTGCCATCATATATTACTCGTAAACAACCAACAATTTTTTTTATTTATTTTATGCAGTGCTTATTGGTTATGGATTCGACAACTTGAACTTCCAACTACAACTTCAGATGAAAATAAATATATTATTTAAATTTTATTTAAGTTTATATTTCTTTATTTTATTTTTATCAAACTTCTCGCAGAAAAAATAAACCATTGCTGGGCTTATTGAAAAAGAAATATCTTCCAATTGATTAAAAAGAAAAAAATAATACATTCAAAGTTCACATTTTACACAACATTTGAACAGTTTGAAATTTGGAATTTGCTTGTACCGATTAGTAGTTAATAACTTATATTTTTTTAAAGGAATAATCCGCAAAGCCTCTATTAGAGGCTTGTTTGCAGGTAGGACAGTAAAGATAGGGAAGATAAATATGAAAAATACATCACAAATACCCAGACCAATTAAAAATAAATCATTCTTGAATTTATTTTGCACTTGGCAGGAATCGAATCTACCACGCCAGTTTCGCAGCCGAGCGTTTACCCAACGACGCCACGACGCCCTTTAATTTTTATATTTCAGTATTTCGTCAAAATAAAGTTATGACTAGATTACTATGTATATGATTATTATCAAGGTATTTCTTAAGGTCCGAATCATAATTTAAAAACTCAAAGATAAAAAGAAATTATAATAATATTCCTAATGGCATCAGTAGTGATGGGATCCTCTCTCTCTCTCTCTCTCCTTTATAATTTTCTAATTATTTCTCATTACCTTCACTTTATAAAGTAATGAAAATGTTACAATTAAAAGTCGAATGTAACAAACTTATAAAGTTAATTTGATAAAAGTTTACTTTTTTTTAAACATACAAATAAACCCTCCTTTATTTTGTCGACTTAAAAAGACGAAATTCGAACTAATCTCGATTCCTGTAAAGATTTCACATTCCCGGAAAATGTCTAAACGAATTGCGCCCAGCCCACCTACTGATTACGCGGCCTATACAAAATAACTTTCATCCGAGTAGAGGGACGAATTTTTCTCCCGGTGAAAGACTTTCAAAATAATTGCGCGGGGAATTTGAAATTTTTGAATTGATTCGGGAACATTCTCTTCTCATTGAGAGGGGGCTGGGGTGAGTTGTCTCCTCGGGAGGAATGATTCTCGGGGAGTGACGTGAAAGACGGCGCGTGAAAGGGGCACGTCTGCCCCGACACCCCGTCCACAGCAGTGGCGGCGCGTGTAATCGAATAAAATGGTTTATTTAAAAAAAATCAAAACGTCGGTATAATTAAGAATTATTACATTTCGTAGTCGTATAGGAGAAAGTGACCAACTAACAAAACGTAAAATGTTCAGGAGGTTCATTTAAGTCACTTTTGCTTGGTAAGAGAATAAACATCAATGCATTTAGTCATTTTCAATAAGTCAAAATATTATAATTACATGATTAAAATCCTTTGGGATTTTTTTCAGGGCATTATTTAACTAGTCAGATATCGAATAGTCAATGATCACGTTTTTGTAAAAAATGCACTTGATCACTTTCTCCTGTATGACTATGATTTGTTAATAGCTAGCTGTAGTTAGCCACGCGTTAACCTTTTCACTACGGTGACCGAAAAATAATAAAATAATAACATAAAAACCGTTGGTCGACAACTCTTTTTCAATATATTTTTTCCCACTAGTCTAATTATGTCGATAACGACAAACCCGGTTACTGGTCATATAAAATAAAATTGAAAAAAAAGTATTTGGTTCACAACATTTTAGGTGTGTTACAACACTTGTTCATAAATCCGGTTTTCTCCACTTAGGAGTTATCATATATCAACTTTTTTAATACGTTAACATAGATGAAGAAGAAAATAGAAGTCTGGGTATTTGTGGGACTTATGGTCCACCATATTAACTAGCCTATGACAGGTTTTAAACCCTCTAAATACCCAGACTTCCGTATTCTTCATCATCCATATTGAGTTTTCAAAAAAATGGATATCTTGTTTTATCATTTAAACTTATTATTTAATAGGGGTCATCTACGTCACTGGGATTGCGAAGTTTTCCTGTAGAAGGCAAAAGAAATAACCCAAAAAAGTATTGGAATGGAAAAGCAAAACATAATCTGTATTCGGTGATCGGAAATTAAAATCGATTTGAAACGCGTGGCCCTCTCTCCCTCCGTAGTCGGAGCAGCCGAGCTCTCGCCGGGTTCCTTTTGAAGTAGCGGCCCGAACTTGCGCTAGTAATTCCGTATTTTTATATGAAAGGCCACTTGCTTGACATTTCTTTTTGACAGTTCCTACCCGCTACGGCGGGGGCTGTTTCGGTTTGTAAACGAATGTGTCTAAATAAAGGGTGGGGGTGTTTGGGCGCTCCTTCGACAGAAATATGAAAGGAATAAGTTATTGGATGTAATCAAAGAGAATGGAAGTGATTTTGTCCCCATAGGCAGCAACACATGTGATTCTGTGGCCGCGTATTTGGCACTGACATTATCAATGCCGCGCGAATCTGCGTTCTGATCAACTTTTCTTTCAATACGGAAAGCCTTTTCAAATTTCACGTCTCCTTCTTGGAAATTACAAAACATTCATTTCACTTTTTTGCTAACCGAAAATCTGTCAACAATAAATAAAATAACGGTTTCATAAGTCGGCTTTTTTTATTTTAATTCGGTTTTTTTTGTTAAAAAATAATTAATTGAAACTTTTGTAGCATTTTGAAATTTAAAAGAAAACACTTGTTTTTTTACCACTTGAGTAAAAAATAAATGTTTTCTTTGAAATTAAATCATGTCTTACCACAACGTGAATGCCAAAACAATAAATAAAATATGAAGCATTTAAGTAATTTATTTCTAAACAAATTAAAAATTAGAAATTTATCGATGTTTTTTCCAATATTTTAATGTATAAAGATATTTTGACAGAATAAAGTATTAATTGCATTTTTTATGACAGGTGTTTATGACAAGCTCTGTTTGTTTCCAAAGTTCAATTTTACTTTTCAATAGCACTTTTCTTCTTGAGGTATCTTATATATAGTAATATAATATGTTTCTGATATACTTTTATATTCTCGTCTATTATTGTCATTTCGTACTAAATTTAAACCATAGGCTTGGGATTGCAATTTTTTTAGAAAAATATTATAACTATCTATTTTTATTCTATAAAATAAAGGGATAAGATTTTATTGTATTTTTAAATAAAAATGTTTAAACATTGATATCTGTTTAAAGAGGAAAGATAACGGTATGAAACTTAGAGAACACGTGCACGCTTGAAGTTAGATTATTGCCAGGTGTAATTCCCTGAAAATGCCAGTTACAACAATCGGTCAGGCGAGCTCTTTAGTACTCACCCATTTATATCTTCTTACTAGGATTTAGTTACTATAAGCTAATAAAGACATCAAACTACTGAAGTGAGGTCAATATTTTTGTTAATATCGTGTGCATTTTTATAATTAAATCGTATAAGAGAGGTATGGTCGTTAGCCACACTAAAAAGATTGCGATTAAAAAAAAAAGTTTAGCAAAGCGCTCATAATGATACTCAACTAATCCCAGGTCAAAAGTGCTGACCTATTCGTGATAACAGCGCCGTTATAAACGTCAGTCTTCTAAGCCGTGTTAAAAAATAATAAGTCTCTCGGTGTACCGTTAACACGGGTTCGGAATAGCCGAGTCGGCGTCTACACCCTGTCGATATGTCTCCGCTCCAGGTAATGAAGCAACAATACGTGACGTCATCACGCAGCCACGTGATCAGCATCAAGATGGCCGCTGACTCCTGAAAACGCATTTCTTATTGTGACGGTTCGATTTGTCTTCTTATTAGTTTCCCTGAATTATTTAAATACGCCATTTATTATTTATCTAATCAATAACGAGGTTAATTTTATGTTATCTACATGCGAGAAGTATAATACTTCAGTTTTTATTAAAGGCACTACATTAAATTTTAAAATCTTCATGAATTATCGAATACTGAGCAAATTCATAACTTTTTTGTTTGCGTTTATTGTAACATATTGTACATAAAACAAAATCAGTATGCAATTTAGGGTTTCACGATGTCAACGCACTGCTCATGAATATATCCTTCAACTTTATCCATTTAAAATTTGACTAAAATATTTGAAAAAATTGTTGCAAAGGGATATTTATTATGTTTTAATACGTTATCAATAATATTTTTAAATCCAGGTATTTGTAAAAGTTACTTTTAGAATAATTTCATACTCAATAATTAAATTATACCACATAAAACCATTTAAGTACATTCATTTCATAATTTCTAAATACGTACAGTGCAAGAATAATTACAATTTGTCTCTATACACGACGTCAAACTAAGGTTAATACTTTATCAATAGAAAATTCATGTTTAAGATTTAAAAATAATTATTACAAACGGTTATTTAAAACATTTTAATGTGTTATAAGTAATAAGTTATCAAACAATTTGTCGCGTTTTTTTTCAAAAATAATTTCACAAACAATTATTGTAAAATTGATCCAGTTTATTATGTACTTTCCATTATTTCGATAAACGTAGAATAAAAATATTTACAGGATATAAACGACGTCTAAACTAAAGATTGTACTCAATCTATCGAATATTTAATTAAAAGTATTCTTAAGAATTGTTGCCGAAGATTTGTTAAAATAGATTTTTTATAACTTTATATAAAATCGTGCTTTCAATACAAAAAAACCTTTATAAAAAATATTTTTAATATCATACAATACTTAAATTCACTCAAATTAAATTAATCTCTCATAAAATTATATCAAATCATGGTTATCAACTCCTGCCTTCTTTTATATATAACATAACAATTTGTATAGCCTCTCACCAGTCTGATGATGTCGGTAACGACGAAACCCGGTCGCTGGTCAAATAAAAAAGTGGAAAAGCTAAAAATATTGGTTTTAATCTAATAATAAAAAATAAAAAAGTTAAATTTATTGATTTAAAAAAACACGTGCATATATAAGTAACAAACATACCAGTATTTCAAAATAGTTCATCTTGACAGTGTGTAATGCCTCACGCCACGGTTCAAACTGTACCTGAACAACACATATTCACAATAGGGAAAATAATGGTATTGCCAGGAGTTTTCTCGCTCCGTTGGAAATAAATATACACATTGCGAGTCGGCACCAGCAGCTAGCGACTAATGTACATACTGCACAAACTGCATTAAGGCACTTGCACTAACATGCATATTAACTATCCACTAAAGTACGTGGGGCGTTTGTTATTTTTTATTTATTAATAAAGCTTTTAACGCCCATTAAGATATGTAAAAATTACAAAAATAAAATAAATGAGTGAAAATTTTTCGAAGTATTTTTAATTTAATAACTGCAGTTACATAAGCTACCGTGCTGGAGATCTAGGGTTACAAAAGGGGTCAAAAATATATATCGCTCACTCCTTTTAACAACGTCATTTATCAAAAATCGTCAATATTCAATTGTGCATGTTTTCGGAATGCCTAGAAAATGTACTATATCCCAGCAAAAGTGGCATATTTTTAACTTAATATTTACCTGCTACAGGGCAGAAAGTGTTGAAAGAAAAAAATGTATTTTATTATTAGATTAAAACCAATATTTTTAGCTTTTTCACTTTTTTTATTTGACCAGCGACCGGTGTCATTGGATAATATAAATCTATTAAAAAATGTATTGTTTAATTATTTTTTTTAAATAAAGTTAATATTTTTGAAATGGAGAAAAAACATTCAGGTTTTACCTAAAAAGATCTGTTGCACAGTAAAAAGTTCAATAAGTGGCTTGATATTTATTTTTAATACATTTTATTATATTTTTAAACTTTAAAAACGATCTCCTGAAAAATCAAGTTTTCTAATGTGTGACGTTGTTGAAAGGAGTGAGCAATAAGTGATTTTTCATTGTTATAGTACACTAGACTACGGGACATTAGTAAAAGTTGCGATTGGCATCCAATCTGTGGTAAAGTTATACTTGTAAATTACATTAAAATTTAAACTTATATTTTATGTTCGTATTTTATATAAGTTTTTAAAAAAAACATGTTTCTCTTATTTTATAAATGTTTTTAGTAAACTTTTTGTTAAATTTTGAGTTATTCTTATCGTCGTACATTTTAAGCTAATCCAGTATTAATGTACATTGAAACAATTCCCGTGGTCAAGGGTTAAATTTCACCCTAATGGTGCGTCAAACGCTGAACCGATCTCTTTTACTTAAAATGATTAAATTTCAAATTGACATTGCATCAGTTTGATCCTGTGACCTATACACCACTAGAAGCGGGTGAGGGTAAGAAAAAGTAATAACATACATATGTAGATTTTAGTTGTCCTTTCATTATTCACAAAGTTATCAAATGACAAAACCGTGCATATAAGGCTATCTATGAATGGATAATGAAGATACGTTAAAAGAAAAAAAAATATCCATGATCACGTCTTCACAGAAAACTAATAAATTAAAAGATTGATTTTTTGTCACACGAAACCCCAGTGAAGACGAAAAATATAAATTTATTCTGTACAAAAGACATTTAAAAAAATCATTTTTTAAACCGGTAAAAAACAGTTTGTATGGCAGTATATTTAAAACAGTATATATTTATAAAGAAAAGAATATAAGTAAAAAATGATTATTAATTGTTTATGGTTCTTCTCGTGCATAGGGCACTGCATCAAATTGATTTAATTTTTATCATTAATTATATAAAAACAAAGTATTAAGTCATATGCAGGTACAAACCAGGATAATATTAAATAAATATTAGTGAAAAAAACACTGATATTTATTTTGACCTCCCTGGGAAATGAACCCGGGCCTCCAGGATGGCGACCGAGCGCAGTAGCAACTGCGTTTGGTTTACTATGAAGGTATTACTTTTCACTAATTACGGTTAGACACAACGAATTGTGCGAAAATAATGTAATAACAAAATAATTTATTGATGTCATAATTCTCAACCGAAACCATAAATTGTTTTACAATTAGTTAACAGTTGATTTGGTGCCAAACATAATTAATTTTCAATGCATTATGAATAGTTAAATAATTTCATTAATTTACATGCAATTTCAATTAATCATTAATAGGTGAGTTTATGATAACATTTAACTAATGTAGCAAAACAATGAGAAATTATAACACGACTTTCACTAAGTAACAATTTATGTTTTATCATTCCCACGAATGTTTTCAAATACTATCTGCCTACTTACATATACTTATTGAACAAATGAGGTACAAATCTTGACTAGAGTATTACTAGTTTGTTTGTGGTTGCATGGAAGATATTGACTCATATCAACAAACCTAGCAATGTTTATTTATTCGCTACAAGCTATTTAGTAAATAGATAAATACTAAGAATACAATAATTACTCCCACATACGAAGATTCAACTTTCTATCAATCTATTTTATTTCGTTAATTTGTATTTTTTAATAAATATTTATTTGCTAAAACTGTTTGTCAGTGATAACTTTAAAAATATAATAAAAAACTTATTTCACAATACGGAAAGAGTAATTTGTAGTACACAGTACAATAAAAATGAACAAGGGTAGAAAATACAAAATAATTTTAATACCTAATATACCTATGTCAGTATTGTATTCTCTGAAATTTACGGGATATTAATGAAAATAATTATATGTAAGAGCCAATTCACTTACCTGTTCTTCTCAGTAAGCCTCCATTCTGGATTACGGGCGGAAAGAGTAGGTACCAATTGAAATATTCCAGAATCACACACTCAATACACGAAAAAGTATTTGTTGAATGGACACAAGGGTCCCATACACAGTACTATGCTTAAGGATAAACAAAAGGAATCGGCTTCATACGACGAAGAGGATTTCAAGATATGATGTGAATGAACGAGGAGAAAACAATTCCATCTACGTGATATAAAATTTTGGACTGGTTTCTGTGAGTAAATGCATTTTGACAATACTTTTCCGAGGTAGGATAAAAATTCCATTTTTTAAAAGGTTAGAAAATAATAAAAAAGATTAATTTATTATTATTCATTCTATCAAACACTGGATTAATCACCTTACGGATCAATATTACCAAATATGTGTTACATCAACAATATTGATATGTTTTAATGTTATTATAAACCGGTTACATGTAATTATATATAAAAAAAATTCAAGTTGTCTCGCTTAAAAATGTATTTGAACTAATCCGGAATTAATTTCACCTATATTCACCAGAGTGAGCTGTTTCTATACTTCGCAATATTTTAAATGATAGTGCCACAATCAGCAATACCAAATTTATGAAATAAGAAATTGTATGTGATAGGAATCCATTAGAATGTAATAAATTAATATTGAGTTTCAAAAAATTAATTTAAATTTAAATAAAAAATCACGTTTTCTTCGATCAACTTAAAATACCTATAAAAACCATTTTTTTTGAAAAATATAATATCCGTTGTCACCAATAGTTTTTTGAAGTTTGTAAGTATATTTCATATTAGATGTATTTTGTATTGTCAGTCTGGGATCTTCAAGTTACACAGTGGCGTATTTTGCGCGGAAAATAATATATCTGGATCCCCACTTCAATGTTTCTCCCATAAGTGCTTGCATTGTATGATTTCCTGGTAGCTCCATTCTCCGGCAAACTAAATAGAGCTGGAACGAGAATTGCAACCTTAACAATTATCATCATTCTACTTTGCGATATAGAGTACTTCTACCGTGTCTCGGATAAATTGAAAAGCATTATTCTTCGTTCCTTGAAAATTCTATCAAAATCCGCTATAAGCGGACAACAATATGTTTTTTCAGTGAATCGCAACGACTTCTCTATTTGCTGCTGGAACCAGTCACAGTGCTAGATCGCCAGAGGCCACAAACATAGCTCTTTAATAATGTCTACAAGACGACGAAATCATTTCAACTCTGAAAAGATTTTCTATTACCTGACCATGGCAACATGTTTTTTTTTTTCGCCTGTCCAAGTTATTACTAAAACATTTTTCGCTATTACCTATTGCTTTTCCTGAAGAGGCATTACCCACAAACATTCAACCTTGTACACAATAAGTAAGGTAAATAATAAATGCAACTCCCGTAATTCACAAACATTGTCATTCATTTAGTTAATTTTTCCGATTCCCAGAAAACTTTACAGGTGGGCGACTGACCGGAGCATTTCGTCGTAACTAAACATTCGCGGCGAGCATCCGTCTTTGGATGGAGCACTCGGTTCGCTCTAATTATACGAATATTCGCATAGTATCGTGTTACGTTACGACAAAATGACTCCGGTGAGTCCCCACCTTTAGATCTCCCATTACAAATGATAAAAATATAATCATATAATATAGACGAATTGTGAACCTTAAAATCATACAATCTTTACATTCCACAAAAAAAACAATTTGCACTATGTCCTCCAGTTCTTTATATTGATGATTCTGTGTTTTTTTTCATCACAAAGCCATATGCGGAAGAGTCCATACATAAAATACAGCCGACGTTACTACTTGATCTTCATACAAAGCAACAAATAAATATTTAAAGAATGGACCCAATATAATGTATAAATCCTAAAGTACGCTGTATAAATCCTCTACTTATAATTTTATTGCCGTAATATAAGCTAAGAAATGGCGTTATTGATAAAATCATAGTTTAATTATACTTAAATAATAATTATTTGCGGACATAATTGATAACTAAAAACAATGATTAATATTACTTACATAAAGCATGGTACCTGACTATACATTTACAACGCGCGTATGAGCAAAAACACTAATTTATTATATTTTGTATCATTGTGTATACGTAACTCTCTTTTAATCCACTCCCGTAGTTTTGGAATGTAAAGCTCTATATCTCCTTTTCTCTACGTTAAATCTTTTTATTCTTGTGTAACGAAATGTGCCTAATAAACGTGACGTGTCCTTAAAATTTCACTCTCAATTTTCGTCTGATTATCGATTATCGATCTTCAACATGTAATCATGCAGTAAGGAAAACAAATAATAAAAACACACAATTTAACCGTCGTGAAAAACTCAATGAAATTTTCAATATTAGTTTTTTTTACAAGTATTCGAGATATGTGTGTGTTAAGTTGTTGTATTTAAATAAATTATGATCTTTTATTTGCACAACCCCAGGTAATTGAATATAAAACTGGGGGAAAAGTTCAAGACGGAAGACGTAATATTTTCTAAAGTAGATATAAGACTTTCGTAAGAAACTTTCATTAGTGGCATTAAAATCACAAACGTAATTGCAAAAGTTGTTCTTCATCAACCACCAACTAACAGGTTAACGTAATTTTAAAAGTATCAAAGTTATGAGTGGCCATATTTTATGATTTTTCGGCACCATATTGGCTTTATGTGTTTCCTGCTGTCTGCTTAAGGGAACTTAATATATGTATAAAGGCTTATTAAAATATTTATTAAATTTTTAGGCAAAGAGAAACATGTAAGGGTTTTTCGTTTAACATAAGGTTAACCTAGTTTGTCTTCTTTAAAATGGTAAATAAAACTCAAAACAATATATTTTTAAAAGTATAATAATAAACTACTAATGTTTTATATTTTTTTATTTCTATTTACATATTTTGTTCTACGTACCCATAATGGAATTTTTTTTTAATGTTTTCTGCAGATACTTAGATTTGTGGTACACTTTATAAAACTTTATGAAATAAAACAACAACTTTAACTTCAAGGTTTTTAAACGCTTTTATTTATGGTAGTTTTCTCCAACCGGTTTCGACAAAAACCTTGTCATCTTCAGGGATAGATGTCCATGTCCATTTTGTTATATTGTAAGGATTTAAAAAAAAGGTTCACGAGCGGTGTGCACCTAATTAGTGCTTATAATAATTTATTGAATTTATAAATTTTTAAGCATACATGTTATTTTTTATATAGTTCATTATGTTTTAAAGGGAAAAGGGATTATTCAAACAGGGATTTTAGAGTTAAAATTTGTTGCCAGTATACTCACGATAAATTTTATCCATTCATTTATTTATAAATATGTAATTAAAGTAATTTTATTGATAGAGGTTGAGCTCTACATATTTAGACTATCTTGAAATGATGTTTTGTTATTTGCCCGCCGCGTCGTCCATTGAGATCTTGACATAATTGTGGACTGAGCACTAACAGCAAGGGGCTGCAAGTAACTTGTTAGAGAACTTCCGAATTATGTACGTAGTACTTGTTCTCTAGACATACTTATTAGTCTAAGTCTAACGGATCTTACGTGAATAAATAACCATCGGACAATAACTATAAATTAATAATTAAAACAAACTCATATTAATCAAAAGAGTTTTTTTAACAATATTTTATTCTAATTTCATAAATCAGACACTGAATTTTTTATCCTACGGATGATATGTCAATATTAAAGGTGTCTTAACTTATTATGAAACATTTATCGTTCTTATTATATGAAAGAAGATGAAAATCGGAGCATCTTATGA
The DNA here is from genome assembly GCF_059751285.1 of Brachycentrus maculatus. NCBI lineage: Eukaryota > Metazoa > Arthropoda > Insecta > Trichoptera > Brachycentridae > Brachycentrus > Brachycentrus maculatus. The sequence goes on from NW_028280843.1 coordinate 1,729,688, forward strand.
ACGTTACATCACTTTTATTGAGTTACTTATTTAAATAAAAGTAATGTAACATTCATGAGATACTCAGAACGTTATCATGAACGTTACATTACGTTTATAAAATGATCAGCCTCAAGCCAAGTCGTAAACCCTAGGATGCTCAGACTTCCATCTTCTTTCATATAAAATGAACGTTAGATGTTTCATATAAAGGTGAAAACTTCAAATTTTAATCTATTTAACTTTGAATTATTTCCCCTATGGATGATATATATTAAACCATATCCACTCCCTAAGTGGAGCATATGGAGTCCACAAACTGTCTCCAGGCTTTTTTGTCGGCTCCCAGCTCCCTTGCATCCTCCCAACTCAGATCCGCGTCCCGAAGTTCTGACGAGAACTGCCGACGAATTGTTAGTAGTGGTCGTCCCGGGCGGCGCGAACCTGATGCCTTGTAAAAGAGGCAAGCTTGATTAAGGCTCTCAGGAGGCATGCGGAGTACAGTATATGGATTATATATATATATATATATATATATATATATATATATATATATATATATATATATATATATATATATATATATATATATATATATATATATATATATATATATATATATATATATATATATATATATATATATATATATATATATGTATACAAAGAGATGCATTTATATGAAAAAGGCGAGGATTTTATGCAACGAGAGAGTGTTATGGCTTTCTATCCTCAATATATAACCCTGTGAAAAGCGGAGTGACAGTTAGTTAGATAATTAGTTATAATTTTATAAAATGTGTTAATGAATAAAATTGACACATTTTATCACATGGTTTGATAAAAATAACATTTATATACATCTGAAGATTCAAAAACGACATTTGCAACAAAGCTATCAGATAATTGGGTGTTCAAATCGATTGTTATAAATTGGTCTCGATAACCACATCATAATTAGTATCGAGGGACATGACAATTCCACCAATGAGTTATGACCCTCAAACGATTATTTACACCAATTGCAATTTGAATTGTATTCAAATCCTGTCACAAGGAAAAGGAAGTCAAATCATTAATTATCATCCATTATTTGTTAATCTACGATTGAGTTTCATGATTGATTTTTTTATGAAAAAAAAACGATTTTGTCTATTGGATACAATAAAATAAGGAAATCTTCAATTATTTTGTTGGATAATTTATAAATGGTATAAATAATATAATTAAAATGGCTGTTTTATTATAGAAACAAAATAAAAGATAAATAACTTAACCGTTTGGAATATTATCTATAATATTAATATGAATATTATGGAATATTATTATCTTACAAGTATTTAAAATTCATATTAAAATGATAAAACGGAAACAAATGATAAAAAATAACATTGGAATAAAATTCTTTAATTCAAAAATTTCAACGACAGTAATAATAAATATTATGAAAATCATTACGTAATTAATAGATAAAAACCACAAATGTATTATTGGATATTCAATTACGTCATTAAGCTTATAATTGTTAAATTCGTTCATAATGAATAAAATATCTCGTTTCGTCGAATAATGCATTATTTTACCGGAATATTGGGAAATTGGACTCGCTGCAGTGCAATAAAGCTCATTTAGTTCACTATTTAATGCAATATTTAATAGCGGCATATATAATGAAATAATTGTGACGAAAATAATAACGTTTAAAAATTATACATTTATTTGCTCACATATAAAAAAAAAATATTTTCTTTCGAAAATTGGGGAATTCATATTCATAATTTTATGTAAATTAAGGGATGTCATATAAAAGAGTTTTATAATCCAATTTTAAAATACAAATAATATATTATAATATACAGATAGCAGAGAAGACCTGCAGGCGTTGGTGACAAAAGTGTATAATGTGTGCAAGGAAAGTGATTTATTGATGAATGTTAGCAAATCCAAGATTATGGTTTTTGAAAGAGAAGAATGCAGATCTGAATGTGAAATATTGGTAAACGGAGAGATTTTGGAACAGGTAGATGAGGTATGTTTTCTAGGGATGGAAAGATTGATAAAGACACAGAAAGGAGAGTGAATGCTGGGAACAAAGTGAATGGTGCACTGAAATCAGTTATAACAAATAAAAACCTATCAGCGGAAGCTAATCTGGCAGTGCACAACGAAGTCCTGGTTCCAACTCTAATGTATGGAAGTGAAACATGGAGCTGGCAAAAGAAGGATGAATCTCTCAGAATAATGTGCGACAAAACGATGTATGATAGATGTGCGAATAGTGAAATAAGGAAGGAATGCAAAGCTGAGATAAGCATTATCGATAAAATTAAGAAAGGTGTGTTGAGATGGTTTGGACATGTAGAACGAATGAGTGAGGAAAGAACGGTAAAACAAATTTATGAGGCGAATGTTAGTGGGAAAAGAAGCAGAGGAAGACCGAGAAAAAAAAGGCACGATCAGGTATGCCAAATACTTGAAAGTGGTCAGGTTAAGAGTCGTAACAATCGGCGGGTATGTATGAGGAGATGCATGAACGTGGAAGAGGCGAAGAATGTTTGCAAGGACAGAGTGGTGTGGCGCTCTTTTCTCTCTGCCTACCCCTGCGGGGAAGCGGCGTGATGGTTAGTTCGTTTTTTTTAAATATTATAATATGAAAAAAGAAAAATTTGAAAAAAATTCAAATCTTATCTGAATAGCTTATCAATTATTTAATATAAATTTTATTAATTTATTTAAATAAAAACCACTTTTCGTTGTAAAATCAGCCTTTATTCAATGATGCTTGCATATAAAATATTATCGGACATACAAGACTGATATGGTGAATTTTTTAATGATTTCAAATAAGGTTTTTTCAGGATTTCAATATTTTCAGTACTTTATAGTTGTCAGCAAGATGTGATATTTTTAGAATTCATATTCTGTTTTCGGATTTCGTAAAATTTCAGCATCTCAGTCAAGTATCATTTTCTATGCCATAGAGATATCGGGACACCACTATCAATAACTGAGATACATCTTTTATAACCCTCATTATTTTCATATGACAAATTAATAATACGTAGATAATAATAAAAATAAAAAAATTAAGAAAGGTGTGTTGAGATGGTTTGGACGTATAGAACGAATGAGTGGGGAAAGAACGGTAAAAAATTTCATGAGGCGAATGTAATTGGAAAAAAAGAAGCAGTGGAAGACCGAGAAAAACATGGCACGATCAGGTATGCCAAATACTTGTAAGTGGTCAGGTTAGGAGTCGTAACAATCGGCGGGTATTTTAGAGGAGATGCATGAACGTGGAAGATGCGAAGAAGGTCTGCAAAGACAGAGTGGTGTGGCGTTCTATTCTCTCTGCATACCCCTGCGGGGAACTGGCGTGATGGTTGGTTATTTTTTTTATATTATGGTAATAAAGATATTACCTTTAACTCAAACTAAGATAGAAAAAAACTATCTTGTAGGATTATAAAAAAATACATTTTAAAGAAAGTTCATACATATGTATTTATCCTGTATATTTGAAGCGTGTTGCCATCCTGCCTATAAATCTCACTTGTCAGCTATAATAGTATCGGGTAAGGTTGTCGTATAACTGTCAAACCAATAAGCCACCGCACACGAGCAGATAGTGAATATGTCCTACACCAGAAGGCAGTATCAACACTGCCGCAACACGTGTCGCCTACCATATGTGTATATCCATCCTTTTATGGTGGTCATTTTTCATATTTTATGCACCCTATTTGAAGGTTTAACGTACCATCATTTTGTTACCATGTGTAAACAAAATATTTTTTTTTAATTTTTAACGTCTCTTAAAACAATTTACTAAATAAAAATAATAAAATAAATTTACCCTTAAATTATAACGAAAATTTTCTTTAACCGTATTTTAAATGTATCGAAATATTTATACGTAAATACTGAATTTATCTCTTAAGAGATTAAAGTTATCTAAGAGAAACGAATCCTACTCAAGGATGCATTTCTTTAATTTATTTACATTTTTTATCTTAGTTAATACTTCACTAACAGTAATGTTATCCAGTGATAATCATTTTATAACATATAATCTAATAATTGACCCATAACCATTTACGGGTATATTTTTATTCCTACATATCTCTTTAGATAATTGAAATATCTCCTTTTTAATTCGTAGCGTAGCTTATATAAATTTTTCGTCATTACTCGCATCCTATGATACACTTTAATTCCTCTGTATAAATATACGTTTTTGTTGTTGTTTAATGTTAAACATATTCTATTCCTTTCTCTAGTTTTTAAATAACATACATCACTGTTACATACAATTTTCTGGCTAAATATGGACTCGTTCACTTTATTAATTTGTTTATCGAATTTTCGAGTACTTTGTATTTATATCGATAAAATTTACTTATTTTAAAACCTTTATCGTTTTATAAAGAATTTTCGTAGTTTAAATATATGTTTTTATTATTTAATTCTAAAATTTATTTAAAAACAAATAATATTTTTCTTTTTCCTTTTAAAAATGACCAACGGTATTATAAAGTTTGCATTGTACGTGCTATGTAAAAATGTGTCCCGCCTCGCTGAAAATGTGACAAAATACCGGAATTATAGCTTTGCATACAGAAGTGGGTTAGTATCGGGAAACCGATTTATCGAACCATTTATTTCACGCGGTTACTCGGACATTTATTACATACAGCCCTACCACAGCTCGTGAACAGGGACAAAGGAAAATGTAAACACAATTTAAATTTCGACGTGCGAGCTTTTCATGTTCTCCTCATATCTGAGATGGTTAAAATGGTGAAGAAAAATTAACTTTTTTCTTGTTATTCAATGAAACCTATCCAAACGTACTGTTAAAATAAAAATCTGAATTAGTCATATTTTAAATAAATAAATAAAAATAACATAAAAGAAAAAAATGTTTGAAATAACACTGTAAGGAAAACTATGAATATTTTCATTCAAAAAAAATTTTATTTAAAATATCCATTTAGCTCAAGCCATATTTTTATCACATTATATATTTTTAAATGGATATCTTTTGCGATAAATGATTTGCAACCATGGGTAAGGGGTTTTTAGTCTATTTTCATAGTCTCCGTATAATCGAAATAGTTTTTGTCAATTCAAAATAGTAAAGGGAAGTAAATACATATAAAAATTACATTTTCGATATCGATTCTCGAAAACATAAATTATGAGATTGTTTCATTCAACATCAATTTAAAATAACGTTTAATTTGTTTTCTTTACTGCTTTACTTGTCCGCCTCCGTAGTGTAATGATCAGCACGCTCGGCTACCGTTCTGGAGGTCCCGGGTTCGATTCCCAGGGGGGGTCAAATAAATATATGTGATTTTTCCACTGTAATATTTATTCAATATTAACCTGGACTGGTGCCTGAAGCGGAGGGTGATCACCTTTCCTTCATGCGTAAACGACCAAGATAACACTGCGCTTATATGAAGCAGTGCCCTATGCACCATTGGGGTGAGTATAAGGGTTTTATTATTATTATTACTACTTTAAAGAAACATCTATTCAATTGAGAATTTTAGAAATTGCGGCAAATTAAAAGGTTCCATGTACTTTTATGTTATTTATACGTACATAAAATATGAAATTATTTGTATTTATAATTTTTGTAAAAAAAAAAAACTTCATTAAAATGTCTTTTTTCTTATGTTCCTAATACTAATACCATAATATACTGCATGTGAGTGTGAGATACTTGATCGGAGAAGATGTGTCAAGAAAATCCTTTAATGATTGTCTGAAAATTTTAAAGCACTAAAACAGCTAATAGCTAATTTATTACTTTTTATTCCTCTCACTTTTATATAATATAACAATACCTTATAAAGGAAAAAACGTATTTTAAGATTTTTTACATTTGTATGTATTAACTATTCTGTTGTGTTATCTTGCTTCGTTTCTACATTTTTTAAAAAGACTATGGCACCTATGGGCGAGAATTGTAACACAATATATGAGATGAAGTATGTTTTACGTACAGGATTAATGATTGAGTTGTCCCATCTTGTGTCCCTATGCAGATGATGCCCTAACTGTTGACATTCAGATCACAAGTCGGAATCTGCGATACAGCTATCAGTGGCCAACGTGTTTATGCCGCATTTGCATTTGACAACACCGTATTATACCGCCGTGCGCCGCTGTTGTATGGAAAATGTATATTTGGTATGCGAAGTACCCCGCGCAGGCGGAACTCAATGCAAGGGGCGAACTGGCGGAATATCCCGAGTCACATTGTCGTAATATGTATGTTACATCGGGAAACGTCTGCACAGATACCTGATTTAATCAAAATATGTCAGTTCGGAGCCGACAGCGTGTTGCCATTTCATTTACCGACTGCATACATATTATTATTTTAATTGTATACTTCTAAATGCATAAACACATTAATGTTATATAGAACTTAAGTATTCAATTAAAAGGTCTTCTGTAATCAATTCTTTTATGAATATTCTCTTTTTCATATTAATTTATCTTTCTTTAATTTTAACCTTGAGTGTGCCAAATTCTAGGCTCTATATGGTATCCACATTATGTAAATCAAACATAGAACAAAACCCACACACACAAATCAGCATCTGTAGCTCTCAAAACTAGTCTTTCAAATAAATATTACACTAGTGTTAAAAATCAAGTGTTCTCATTTACAATTTATAAAAATAAACATGTTAAATTTACTTAAATCTTTATTATATCTTTATAAATTTAAGCTACTTAAAACAAATATTTATTAATTTATGAACGATTTTAGTTGTGAAATGAACATAACAATTATTTAAAAACAATTTTTATAACCGACAACTCAAAATATCGATTGAAGTCCCAATATTTATTAATTTTTTTACATCTTGTCAAGAAGATGTAACATTTTTATTGATTTTTCATTTCTTATATCTTTTTTTTTTAATTTTACGCTCTACGATATTTTTTCTTTGTAAAGAATTGTTCAAACTATGATGTAAAAAAAACTTTCATAATGCATATTATTTTCTCATAAGTTTTTATCTACGAGATATTTAAAATATTACTCAATCAAAAGTAAATATTTTCATTATTTCGTGCTTAATTATTTTCAGCACTAAATATGACCAGTTTTTATATACGCCTACATTTCAATTGATCTCATGTAGGAACATACTTTATCTTTAAAAAAATGTACCCATATACCAAACTTATCTACCTTAACAGTATCTACGTAAAAAATGGTGTTTTTTTCCGAATAATACTATCATCGCAGCTAGGAATACTATTGTTTGATATCCGTTTAAACTTCGATAGTCGCTTCATCCCGCGCAGACACCGAAGTATAAATAAAGCTTATGATACTAGCGCCGCGACCGTTTCGCAAAGCTCCACAATAGATAAAACAGCGATAGAACATGCACCGCCCAGCCGGCCCTGAATAATTCATTAGCTTCAGTTGGCACTCTTGTTGATATCGGCGGATTTGGCGGCAAAAAGAGCCAAGTGAAATATGCACAGCGTTGTCGGTCTGCGGATCTGTGAATGCGAAAGTCGTCGCTTAATAATGCATCCCGGTTTATAAACGAAGCTTTGATACCCTTCCTAAATATCCTTGGTTTTGTTGCGTTGAATACAATCAACAAACGGCACCAAAAATCTTCAAATGTTTTTTGATCCCTATGTTCTTCCAAATGGTACATAGGACACCGCATCAGTTCGATGCGGTATTGAAATGATCGTTAATTATATGAAGGAAAAGTCTTTTTTTCCATATCTGTGAGGGGAGTGGAATATATATTTTAAAGGATACAAGCGATGCACTTGAAAATACTTAGTGTGAAGGACTAACGAAAACTGTTGGATTTTTAGTGTGTCCAAATCTTTGTTAAAAAATCAAGATTTGTTTATTTAGGAGTTATGGATATATAAATGTTGTCATGAGAAATTACTTAAAACATATTATTTAATTATGTTCTAAATCTTGGCTACGCAACAAATTCGTCGAATTCTCTTAATTTTCGTTTTCATCAAAACTTTTCTCTTGTACGTGAATAAGATAATCCTTACCGCCTTTGAGCTGAATCTCATCCCCTCAATATTCGGCTCCATCTGAATGCCACAAAAGTCTCAGATTAACACTAGAAAAGCCGAGTTCAATTAAAATTTCGTAATTTCGTTCTAAATCGTTTTCTCTTGAAGACATAATGTATATCTCAAGGCCCGGAGTAGTCTCTTGCCTCCCTTCATTCTCCTCAGCAGTTGACCGCGCCCTCAAACTTTGCCGATTTAAATTTGTCGGTCAAATTAGAAGCGCCTGGATCTAAATTGAGTTTTACTTCTGTCGTTATTTGATCATGCATTATTTAAATCAAAGAACTCTAAAACGTCTCACTGTCGCGCGTTGCCTTCAACTTTGGAGATAAAAGCTGCCGGCGGAACTTCTCTTAATAAGGATTCATCATCTAGAAAATTAAAACTCACATTGATCATTTTGAAATTACGCTTATAACTTTGTAATCGTTAATTAACTAGAATTGTAATACTATTTTTTTTAACTTGTTATAACTGTTTATTTTCTCTTATTTTTAATACTGATCAAAGCAACCTACATTGGATCAGACATTTCAAAATAATATTCTACTTTCTTTATGTATTTTAATTTATATTTTTTTTATTAAATGTTCAACAAACATACAGACTAATACAAAAATTACTTTTCGTTCAGATTCAAAACATAAAATTACTGTTATATTTTTATAAAAATAAGACATTAAAAGTTTTAACGTTATCAATTGCTTCTATATGTATGTGTATACAGCGTTAATAACCTGCTAGAGTGTAAGAGTGATTTGAACTTTGTACACCTTTTTACACTTTAATTGATCACCTACATATTTTTTGTTCTAGTTCTTTTTCCTTACCATTATAAATTTAATTGATCATCTATTTTTTTTGTTCAAGTCGTTGTTTTCCCAGAAATACCATACATAATTTACCAATAAGTTCACATTACATTGAACTTCTCCAGTGTAAGAATGCGAAAATAATTATTTGCTTTATTTGTGGCTGGGGGCATTTCTTAGATTTGAATCAGCGAATGAATGCTATGAGTTTCTAAACTTGAAACTGATAAACGATTCCAACCTTTAATCAGGAAATTTGGTTTATTACATATAACTTATCCGTAGATTTCGATCAGTTTCGAACATGTTTTATGCTAACGAATTATTTTGTCATAAAATACTGGGTCTTATGCCGTTTACAATAAAATTCGTAAGGATTCAAAAAACTGTCTACAGGGTAATCCGAACATTAAATAAATTAAAAGGTTAAATATAGTAATTTTTCTTTCATAAAACTAAATCTAAAACTTAATCTTTATTTTAAGCAATTCAAAAGGGTGTGAGATATTTTTATTATTTTAAACTACGTACAAATTTATGTCTGTAAAATTAAATAATTTTTTTATTATTTACAGATAAAAGTTTTCAATGTTTAAGGGAAATATATGAAATATTATAAAAATTATTTTGTTGTCATGAAGAGTATTTGATCATTAAAGTATTTTTTTATTTCAATTTTTAATTTTTACTTTTGCAGTAAGTTTATGTAAACATATTGAAATTCGTAAAATTTTATGAAAAACTGAATTTTTAAAGAAGTTTTGCATTAATTACCAATAATTAGATTTTTTAATTCCATCTTAATTGATGATCGAAATAACAAGGAACTTGCCTGTTTTATTATTTAAATACAGTGCTTACAAACATCTTTATGTTTTTATACATAACATAAATGTGATGACACTAAAAATATATACCTACATATATTTATATCTTCGTGGAAATATAACTTGTCTTAATGTATTCTAAAACAAAAAGGTTTCACGTCATTGTACTTATTTTATACCGAAACTGTACAATTTAATAATAAAAACATCTACCTAAAGAAAAAAAATCAACATTATTTGGTCATGAAATTTATCATCCGCGAAAAAATTTACATTCATTATTTTATAAAGAATTTTCTTATTCTCGAATAAGCGACAATAATTGTAGAAGTAATTATGCGAAATATAATTTTTTACTTGAATTACAAAATTAAGATTCTAATATCATTATAAAATTAGGGGAGAGAGCGTTTAATAACGATACCTATCGTTTAAGAACGGTTAAACTTTTGTTACATTTGCGGTTATATCTGACGATACACCCCCCCTTTGTTACCCCGACCATGATTAAGGCAACATGTTGCAAGAGGAGGTTTTCTCAAACCGACTCACCCTTGTTTCGAACTGCTCAAACCACACCGCGAAAAATCCAGAAAATATTGGCTTATATTCCAAATATTCTTCGTCATATTTCTTCCCTTTTACACGGTGGTTAAACATATTTCTTCCCATGTTGAGTTTTGGGGATCATACTGAAACTCCTCACTGCCTCCCTCCCCGGCCGCGGGCGAAGGACTTCAAGAATCGGCGTCGAGGTACAGGAACGTGTAAGTAATATAATTTGATAAATTCCCTGCACATGGCGCTGCGCTCCTGATACTATGGTGTAATGAAAAATGTCGTTTACATACATAAGACAAAACGTATCACCATGTTCGCCAATCGTTAATGCATGAATGTGAAGCTTTCCATTGGACAATTTAAATTTTAACGTCACTAAAGTACACTTCATATTTCCATACGTGACATGTCGTCGCTCTTCTCACTATCTACTGAAACTAACATTTTTTAGATGTTTTAGTAAAGAACTCTCATGGGTCTGTATCTAATTAACATTTTTTTAGACGTTTTCGTAAAGAACTATCTTATATGTCTGTATTTTTCACAGCCTAGTGGGTAACAAGTTGGCACTTAATATTTTAACAGTCACGTGTCGAAAATTACGACTAACAAATATTACATAAAACATTTATACTAACTCAATTATTTTTATTTCATTTTCTTTACATATACAACAGATCGAATAACTTTTAACAAAAATAACATTGTTGTTTTGTGAAATAAGTATAATTTTTACTTACTATAAAAAGTACATTTTGTGTAATACCATTGTACACAAAGTGAATAATGAATGATAAGGAGAGTGTTATATTACCATACCACAAAGTCAACAATGCTTTTAAATACAAAATATGAAATGTGTCATGGAAATACTTTATAAAAATGTTTACATTTTGTGATATTTTCGCCATTGATGCAGTAGTCCGATCATTACCGCAAACCTGTGTTTTAATTCTTCCCCTTCGTGTTTTCTCCACCCCCTATCCATCCCCCGACAACATCACCACCATCCCACCCCACGTGACCATCGTCCAAGGTATACCCTAGCGAGTAGCGGCGTATTGGTTTCTGAAAGCCGGTGGATAACCATTAAGAAGTTATGGAATCATTAAATTCAGTTAAACGAAAGAAGAGACAATGCTTATGCAATTTGTTAAATAAGATGTAATTCTGAAATTGATTCAATTCAATTTATTTATTTCAATTAATATATACATTACAAACTATATTTTTTTAAATCGTATACATTAACATAAAATATATGCGAAAACTATTGCTAAAGGTGTATAAGAATCCCACTTCGGAAAACTCCTTCAGACACATGGAACAGATCAATATCCAATGAGATATTGTTCAATATAGCGGTAGCTCTTCCTACAGGAATAACCATCGGCAGGTTGGTCCTATGTATAGGAATGTGAAACAATCTGTCTCGACGCTGTCTTAGGTAACTATCGGTAACATACAGACCAATGTTCTGGATAATTTCAGGATTATCGATCATACCGCGCAACAATAGATAAAAATGCGTAATCAAATACACATTCCTTCTAGTCTCTAAACTATTGTAGCCAAACACATTTAGTTTGATATTTTTTATCACCATAATAATATATTATTATGGTAATTAACCCTAGATAACTAAACATTCGTCCACGCGACGACGCCCTTCTCCGAAAAAGTCAAGTGCACTTATTTCCCTGCATCCCGATCCCGCCAGGCTTTGTTTACGGAACAGAGATTTATTGTTAAATGTCTCTTACATTCATACCTAATAAACCAAACTTAAGTGTCATGAAACCAGTTACAATTTTTAATAAATACTTTTGATAATTTTAATGTTTTTAATTGCGTAGTCCGCCTGACGAGTGTTTAGTTACTATGTATCTACAAATATAGTTTGGTTATCTAGGGTTAAGAAGTGTAGTACAATGCATATATTGTTCAAATAAGTAGGTACGTTTATGTATATGGATATAGTAGGTACATATCTATTGTTGTACATGTATGTCATATAAGGTACTTATATCCATACAGTATTTTGATGAATACAATATTTTCATCCGATGTAGGGGATCCAAATAACCTATGACAATGGCTTGTTTTCTCGATCACCATTTTATACACAGTACTTTAATATGTATGTGTTTTTTTATGCTTTGCCATAATTTATGTATTGTGTTGATGGAAGAACGCGTGCATATGTATTATCTTATAATACAATACTTTTCTTTTTGTACCACCTACTAAATTTGTTTTTTATTTAAGTATTTTTTAAAGAATGTGATAATTAATTACTTATGTATAATTATACATCATTAAGTCGGGTTGTAGTCCCGTGATTAGTATCGTGGACTCTTGAGTCAGAGTTTCTAGGTTCGAACCCACTCTACCACAATTTGATACCTATTTTTAATTATTCCACCATCGTATTGTAATGGTTAGCGTAATTGGCTGGAGACCTCGAGATCAATTTCCAGGGTTCGAAGTCAGTCTTTTATTTATTTTGTATTACCCAGGACTAGTATCTAAAGCAGAAGACTGACCACCTTTCCTTCATATAATTAATAATCAACTTATATTGGATCAACTTATGTTGGTTTTCCAGTAAAAAAATAATAATAATAAAAAAAAATTTAAAAAATAAAAATTTGAAGCAGTGCCCAATATACCTTTTGGTGCGGATAAAGGGTCAGTAGAAGTAGTGTATTAGCTATTATTACTACTTCTGTCCTCACATACACTCCTCGCCTCCTTCACATACATACATCTAGTCATACATGCAATCCGATTACGCAGACTTTTGACACCACCAGATTTTAGGTTCTGATTGATCTGATCGTGACAAGTCTTGCGACCGGCATAACAGTGCGATTCTTTACCAGTTTTCGAGGAAAAAAGCAAAAACAGGATAACGTCTGGCTTGTCAATATTTGGTCGCCCAGATAAGTATTTAAATCATCACTACCCAAACTGTGTATTAGCTTCCTTAAGTTAAATTTATAATTTATAAGGTATTAGAGTGAGTACTTCCAAACCCATGTCATGATAAGCTTCCCTTCACGCGCCTATTGTAGGTGGCCACCCAGCAGTGCAGTGGTCAGATCAACATTTCAGGCATCCCTACACCGTTTCAACCTCAGCAAATATTTGCATAACACGTTGTTTCATACACAGCGATAAGGGTAGAGAGTTGTACCCCACTACAAGCCCACTACAAGCTTATTTTATGGGTTTACAAACTAAAGATAACTGCGATATTTTCTAGAAATACATTTCCAAAATACAACAGCCTTTATACCCCAAATCAATATTTTTTTTTACATTTTATCACTCTGGATAATTCGCCCTACGGATGATTTGTCAATATTACAGGTGTTTAAAGTTATTCAAATGGAGCAAGCTGTGTGTGTGTGTATATATATTTATATATATATATATATATATATATATATATATATATATATATATATATTTTTTTATATATATATATATATATATATATATATATATATATATATATATATATATATATATATATATATATATATATATATATAAATATATACATATATATATATAAATATATATATATATATATATAATAAATAATAAAACTCTTATCCGCACCCCAATGGTGCATAGGGCACTGCGTCATATAAACGCAGTGTTATCTTGATCGTTTACACATGAAGAAAAGGTGATCAGCCCTGCGCTTCAAGTACCAGTCCAGGGTAATATTGAATAAATATTACAGTGAAAAAATCACTCATATTTATTCTTACCCCCCCTGGGAATGGAACCCGGGTCCTCCAGAACGGTAGCCGAGCGTGGTGACCATTACACTACGGAGGCGGACATATATATATATATATATATATATATATATATATATATATATATATATATATATATATATATATATATATATATATATATATATATATATATATATATATATATATATATATATATATATATATATATATATATATATATATATATATATATATATATATATATATATATATATATATATATATATATATATATATATATATATATATATTCATATATATATTCATATATATATATATATATATATATATATATATATATATATATATATATATATATATATATATATATATATATATATATATATATATATATATATATATATATATATATATATATATATATATATATATATATATATATATATATATATATATATATATATATATATATATATATATATATATATATATATATATATATATATATATATATATATATATATATATATATATATATATATATATATATATAAAGTTACATGGATGATTAAAATAGGTAGGATTGCGCACGTTACCCATTTGTACAAGGTGATAGCTTTAATCAGGCTAATACCAGATCGTAAGCTCTGAGATGCTCAAACATCCATTTTCCTTCTTTAAAAAAACGCTTGATGTTGAGACACATAAATTATGGATGTATTATCCGTATGTTAATAAATCGTCGTTAACTTTTAACTGTGTTTGCTGCCCTAGCAAATATATTTTGTAGTGTGTCCTAATACTTGTTCACAAATCTGGATTGTCTCGGAGTAAAAATAACTCAAATAGGAGTTATTTTTTTATATTTTTGGCATATTAACATAGAAGAAGAAGACTGGGCATTTACATGGCTTACGACCGTCTTAGGCTCCTCTTAAGACGCTTAAGTGAAAAACCTAAAAAGTTTATGTGATCACTTAACCAAACCTAAGACGGTCGTAAGACCTGTACATGTTCCAACCTTCATATTCTTCTTCGCCTATGTTGTGATGTCAATTTTTTTTTCTCAATATTCTATAAAAATATACATAGGGATACAAAATTATCACTTGAGATGAGTTTATGTAAGTAAAGATACTCCTATAGAAAAGCTATTTTTTTATCTTGGTTATGATATAAAATTGGTATCATAAATAAGGGCTCATCTCTCATCATGCAAAACACAAGAACACGAGTAGGAACTTAATTGAGTATATTCCCCCCTGTGCGGTGCAGCATCACGGAAACTGCGCATAAAAATTATAAATTTAATAAAACTTCTTTGAGGGGTGAGTGCCAAGTGGCGGGGATATTGGAGGGAAGTTTATAGACTTTAACGATGAAAGAATCTTAAATTATAATACGTAACGTTCTGAGGTAGAAACAAAACTTTACTTTAAGACTTACAGTCGGCCGTAGAGTAATAAAAATAGCATTATTCCACTTCTTCGCCTGACCATTTAATGCCTTAAAGTTTTATTTTATTATTATCGTTACTAGAGTAGGAATTATATATTCTATTGGTTACTATTATATGAGTGGAAGGCTGAGATGAGCAATATCGAAAAAAATTAAGGAAGGTGTGCTGTGATGGTTTGGGCATGTGAATGAAATAAGTGAAGAAAGAACAGCATAATAAATGTATGAGGCGAATGTATTTAGAAATACGAGTGGACGCAGAGTATAAGGAGTATGGTATGTATGTATGCGGAACAGGTTGTTTTCAAAGACAGATTGTTATGGCGTTCTATTCTCTCTGCCTGCCTATGCGGAGAAGCGGCGTGATAGTTAGATAGTTTTAGTTAGTAGTCATTAATTAAGTAGTGGAAATAGGGTTGCTAATATGCCTCTGTTTACCTATATTTCTATGAGTTTTATTTACTTTCAACATCCAGAAAGTCGCCATTGTATACGTAGGCACCCTTTTGAGTAGGAAACTGGCATATCGGGATCGATTCTCTCCAATTGCAAAATAGATTTTTAAAAAAATTAATCTTCATCCTTTTCTTTTCATCTTTTCAACAGTTTTTATATAATTATTTTTTAAATATTTTAAGTTCTATTCGTCGTTTTATTTATTTAAAAGTATCGTTTTAATTTTTTTCCAGATAAACCCTCTTCTATACATGCTTATAAATGCATACAATGAACGTTTTTGTGGAGAAGGAAATGTGTTTTTCAAATAATTAAAATACATGTTTGTGATATTTTATATTTCTCTTCAAAGCAAAATTTACTTCTGTACATACAAGCTCATTTCTCATATTATAAATCAATTGAAAATAATATCGTAAGTTAATATATTGTTAAATAATTTATAAACACTGTTATACATGAAAAAAATGAAATATACTGGTTTTTTTTAGCATACATATACATATATAATTAAGAGCTCGTTTAAGTTCTTTATTTTAATTAAGCGAAGTTATCGTGTACAAATTTCTATTTAAGAACAAATTATGGATTATTGGAAATTCGGTTTTTTCAAAAATTAAAATATATATTTTTTATACAAATTCAATGTTAAAATAATTCAATAAAAGCAAGAAATTATTTTTATATGGCAACAGCATTTGTATTTATTTCTGAAAATGTTCTAATAAACAATCAATTTTCGATGGATATTTTTTTTTACCAATAATAAAACAAAAATTACTGTTATATCTAAATATATTATATTATAAATCATTCATTGAAATGAATTCATTCCAACAAAATATCCATCCTAATTAATAAACATTCTTCAAATCTAACATTCATAAAAGTTATGCGCTCATTTATATTAAATATAATATATATTTGATTAAACATATGTACCACCAGCAAATATGATTGTTATGTCTATAGTAACACAAAAGTAATTGTTCTTTGCTGTACGTATATTAAACTTATATAATAATATTATAATTAAATTTATTTACAGGATAAATGTATAGTATTTAAGCATTACAAAATGAAAAATTGTTTTTAACTAATCATTTGATAATACAGTGTTGCTGTAGCATGAAAGCTTTAATAAAGTATAAAGTACATATCTCAATTGTATAATTGTATTGTAATGTATTGGTTATAATCATAATAGATCAACTAATATAAAAAATAACTTAAGGGAAGATATAATAATTCACGTGGGATTCAAGATCACGATAATACATATATTCAAGTTAAAAAGATTAAAATAAATTTATTGTATTCTCCTCAAGAATCGTACAAGAGATCTCAGTATTTTTGTGTTTTTAAATGCTTTGTAGGAAAGCCTTTTTAAAAATTTGAAAATTGATGATAAATCTACTGGATCTGGATGATCGATACTTCAAATAATATTTGATGAAATGCAAAAAAAAAATTATTTGTCACAGTTTTTCTTTTGCAGTGGTCATTAATGGTAACAATCTCAAATTATTATCATTTTTTTTTACCTGTTGTAATAAATTTTTACAATAAATTTAAAAATGGTATTTATAACAAAGGTCATTCCTTTTGTGTCGGAACTTTTTTAATGACTTCGAATTCAATTTACAATCAAAATATGGATTGAATCATAATTCAATTTAAATTATACAATAATTTGATATTTTTTCATTATTTAAAGCCACATAACTTGGCAGTCACCTCATATCTACTCTACGGGCCTTACCAAACCTACGCGTTGTCTGTTTCGATCACATTAGAAAGCAAACCATAAAAAATTGTTCACAGGTTCAATTTTTTTATGTGTATCATTATAGACACTGACGTAATTTGATGCCTATGACGAATCGCGTAGATTTGCTAGAGGCATTTAAATTTAATAAAACTATGCACTAATATAGCTTAGTCATTTCATTCATTTTCACTAGATTAATTAATAATATGATACAGTTCATTTTAAAATATGATAGGGAATATTTCTTGATATCAAATTACCAGGAAATACTACACAAACTTTTAAAGAAGATGTTTAATTAAATGACATATATTTGCGTGCAATTGTGTGCAATAAAAATAAATAAAAATGTTTACTGGATTTCGATAAATAGTATGTTACCTTGGAAAATCAAAAGATAATTCACCCTGTGTGACTTAAATATATAGTTTACATTTAAGTTTATTCGTAGAATTAATTTTAAGTTATTTGATTAAAGTTTTTTACTTAACTACAACATTTTCAACAACTGTTTACGTTAATTGCTCAAATCACATGAATAAATAATATTTTTAAGTTTAAAAAATTATGAAAAATTTGGTATTCTTATTATCAGAAAAAACATATGACAATGAATCTCTGAGTAAATGAAAGTCGTTTTTTACAATGTTTTAAGTGTGTGCAAATATTTGTTTACCAATTCTGATTTTGCTCTTGTAGGAATTATTTTTATGAAGCATTTTTCATACATATCTCAACTTAGATAAATAAAATTATAGCAGTCTTATATTAACAATCTTATAAACATTTATTCCGGTAAATAACTTCAATAGATTTCGCTGACGTATGAGATTTTTTAAATTGAAGCATAAATACAACTTCCAAAATTTTGACTAATGTGTTTGTCAATCATGGGTAGAATGGTGAATGTTACACAACGTCTAAAGTGATCACGTATATCAGCCAATAACGAGCCCTAAGCCCTAAACCCAGACTAAATATTTTAATTTATGTTTGTTGAGATATTAATAAAAAAACTTCAGTATTCTTAAAATACATAATAATACAAAATCGGAAAGTTTACTCATTTTGAAAGCAAACGAACTTCAATAAAAAGAATTAATTATTGAAAAATTATCATACCATCATATCAAATGTATGTATTTGCTAAAATATAAAATAAATATCTTTAAAATATTTTTATCGATTATTTGTATTTTGTAATATTATATGAATATAGTTTTTATAACTTTGAAAACATCTTAGTAAAGATGTAGAAAAACGTTGTTGAAAATATTTCCAATACAGGTACTCTTGTGGGCTGGCAGGCTCCTGAAAGTATCAAATAAACAATTTTGAGAAATCTAAAAAAAAACAGCACTTCATCTCATGAAAATATCCAGTAATATGGTATTGGTATGAAAAATATTTTTGTTCCTTTAAAATCTTAATAAAATATTTATTAAATGTTTTAATACATTTTTACAAAAGGTAGAGAGGATAGAATGCCACACCACTCTGTCTTTCCAAACATTCTTCACCTCTTCCACGTCGTACATCTCCTCATACATATCTGGCGATTATTCCGACTCCTGACCTCAAATACGTTTATTTTTTTTTAATTTTAAGAAAAATATTTTTATTGTAATTATTTCATACTATTTTTGTAGACCTAAGTGGTTCCTGACCAAAAAATATAATTCACGTTGTCAAGATATCAACAGAACTCCAACCCGATTTTATTTTTAAATACTCAATCATGCGAAGTATTCTTCGGTCTTCATTTGCTTATATTTCTGATAACATATAAAACATATATAACATCCATTTTTTACTATTTGTTCCATACTCATTTGATCCACACATCTAAACCATCTCAAAATGTATTTTTTGTGTCGTTAATGCTTTTAATGTTTACATTTTTTAACCATTTAAATACTTTTAACCATTTCAATGTTTACATTTTTTAACCATTTAAATACTCGTATCTATTGAACATCGTTTTGAAGCTCTCATTGAAGAAATCGTCTTGAGTGACCACATTTTGACTGCATTTATCGTTTTTGCCAACTCCATGCTTTTCAACGACACACTAAAGTAGATACCAGGACTCCATTGTGTACTTTTAGTGATTCTGTGCACTGCTAGCCTTTCCGAAAGTATGGATGTAAATGAACGTCGGTGCGAATTTTCCTTAAAGGAGTAATGAACGTTAGTAATGACTTAGACGTTAATAAACGTCAAAGTCCGTCTGTCAGGTAGTATGATGTAACTTGTATAGCAATGACATCCATGAATATTTGTTAGTAATTTTGTCATAAACTTTTCATAATTCTATCTTCATAATCCATCGATTTAATGAAAAAAAATTTTTTTTTCATGTATAAAGAACCCACTCCCCAGAGAATGTCGGATATCAATTTTTGTACTCCCGGAAAGGCTAGATACATATTTGATGCAAAATAATTTTATTAAGTGCTTATTTCAGAACTCATTTTTGATGGGTAATAAATAAACACATATTACAATACTTCGTAAAATATGTGCCAAATGTAGTTATTAAAAAAAGTGTTTAGTAATATGAATTATTTTTCTTACCACTTGTACTGCGAGATCCAGAAGCCCAATCTGTTTTTCCTCCACCTTTAGTACCGTCACTTGATTTTTGCTCTGATTTGCCTATTTCGTTCAAATTTGATTGGTACTTGGAACCTGTAGAAAAATAAACAAAATTAATACAAATAAATTCAATCAAACCATTTACTCATTATTTTTATTTATTTAATATAGTTACATTTTTGAGTAAAACATTTATACGATACGATTTTCTACATTTATACATATAGCAAACTTTTAGTTTTAGATTCGCTGTGACTCTCCAAAAAAGAGACTGAGCTCTTATGCTTGGAGAGGGATTTACACTCATGGTTTGATTTTATTTTATATAATTAATGATAAAACAGTATTTTTAAATATGTTTTTTGCAGTTTTATATGTAATAGGCATTAATTTTTTTGTTAATAATTTTTATGTCTTCTATTTTTTTAATTTCTTTAGGGAATATAAATGATATAAATAACTTCTGACTCTGACTGATAAAAAAAATATTAATTACCAACTGCAGCCAGCTACTTGTTGCTGCGACCCATTGCGGTTTTTAAATTTAAATTTTGTACTGACATTTCTTGGTGGAACTGCATTTTATAAAATAAAATAACAACTAAAACTTTTTTCCACATATATTTTATTTGATCATTGACTTTACCTAGTCTCCCACCGGTCTAATGATGTCAATAATGATAAAACTCGGTACTGGTTAAAAACATTTGTGGAAAAAACTTTAGAGTGGCTATATTTCATTCTGGTTATATGTAAAATAAAGAAAATAGAAAATACACATTTCTTATATGTTTAATTTCATAACGCTTGTGAGTGTCCAATATTCAAACATCTGTCGAGAAGCACGCTGTCCGCCATGATAAATTGATATTGCGCGTATTGCTGTTACATAGAACAGATGGTGCTGCCATTTTTTATTAAAAAAGCTTTACCCGACGTAGTGCGTTATTACTTAAAAATGCGTGCGCTTATTTCAAAAGCAATCGATGTAACGCTTTAGGGGATTTAAAATTTTGAAAACAAAAAAAAATATATTACGTGCAATCATTATTTTTTAAATTTTCCTAAAATATATTTGAATTTAAATATTTAAATAAACAGGCAAATAATATTTCTTTGAACTGTCTTAGTTTGCTTTTATATCGCACTAGTTTGTAAATAATATTTTGTAGTATACGCGTTGATAGATTTATGTGCAATTTGTATATTTCAGTAATAATAAGAAAACAATTGTTTTATAGTAATAGTAAAATTAGGTATACGTGTTATAAATCATTCAAAATACAATTATGGATTTGCTGTATACTTTTAAAAAATAAATAAATTTTAATTAAAACAATGTATTATACAGATAAAAGTACATGATCAGAATGAACGAGATCAACAATTTTGTTACCAATTTTCTCAGTATTTTTTTTAAGATAACGTGATCGGGAAAAGTTTTTACATAAAAATGCTCTAATCGTAAAATATATTAGTCGTAAGAATAAAAGAAAAAACAAAAAAAGAAAATACAAGTTTTTTTATAAGCCTCCACTCGTTTGCAAGTGATTTGCAAGTATTACAAAAAATACATTGTATTAATAAAAAAGTAGATAGAGAGAGGAAAAAAACAGTAAAAATAATAAACTGAAATTTAGGATTTTTTAAATATTTTTTTAATGTATTACTTAATAAATAACACTATTTATTGAAATCTATTGTGACATGTGTTTTGATGCCTTCCGCATCATTTTCAAATACCGTATCCACAAATAAAGTAATAAATAAAGTAATTAGATTAAAATCTAATAAAAAGTTTTATTTATCAAGTGAAATTTAAATAATAAATATAATTTATTGATTCGGAATAAACTTTGAGGAATTAATTGATGATTTTTTTTTTAAATTAAACACTTGTAATAAACCACTTCATGAGTTTTATTTTATTAAACACATCTAGTTTCGAAAACCAACAGATATTTTTATTTACTTACAGTTTTACTTTTCACCTGTAGATGAAAACATCAGTTTTTTCAAAACTAGTCGTGTTTAATGAAATAAAACTCATAAAGGGTTTTTTTTACAAGTGTTTGAATTTTAAATCAATAATTAATTGTCCTTCGGATAAATGAATTTGTAAGCAGTAAATATGCGCACTTGAATACAATTTGCAAAAGCCAAGCTTTTCCCACTGAGAACCCTTCCAAACGTTCAGTACACAAATCTGATCCCGAGATAATGGCGGAACGTATTAACGTTACAAATTGATGCAAATAATTTGAATAGAAATCAATTTTCTGCTCCGAGGAGTAAGTTCATTTCGACGCACGATTTGATAACAACAGCATAGAGCTTATTCTGCCGACTTCATACCAATCTCATCAGGTTTATTGTAATGGATTTAGTTTTCTACTTTTCACGTCATTGGAAAAATGAAACGAGTGAACTTATGCGTCTCTCTATGAATTTCAGTTTAAAACAATTTTACTTTTTCCTGTTTTGTCTGGTAAAAATGTTTTACTTTATTTAATTATTTTTTATATTAAATTTCACTAAGATTTGTACCTGAAGCACAGGATTGATCAAATTGCCTTTATGTAAGAGACGATACTTTACGGTGCCCTATACACCATTTGGTTTTTTCATTAAAGGTCGGAAGAAAAATAAGAAATATGTACACAAAAGCATCATTACCATTTTTTTAAACAAGTATCTTGATATATAGACACATATTAAATTGGTAACATTAATGTTGTTTTTTTTTTTCTACAATATTATTTATGAAAATGACAAAGTTTTTTCATTACATTGATAAAAAAAAAATTTGAATTAAACTTTTATTAAAATCGTAAATATTTGTACATAAATACCTGATTAACCAAAATTAATTTATTTAAACCATATACTTATTATTACTTTACTTATTCTTATCCGCACCCAGTGATGCGTAGGGTACTACGTCATATATAAGCGGTGATATCTTGATCGTTGAAAACATAAACTGAAAGGTGATCAGCCGTATGCTCTAAAAGTGGTACAGGTATCAGGATAATATTAAATAAATGTTTGAGAGAAAAATCATTTCAACCTTCATATACTTATTTATTTTTACTCTCCTGGGAATCGATCCCAAAACCACCAGCTCAGTTAACAAGCGAACTGATTACTTCACTTTTAAGGTAGATATGATAGCTACATAATGTCTTGAAAAATTTAAATAGAAGTATGGGCTCTAACAGGACTTACAAACTGTTATTGACTGGAATGGCTTAAGTATCAAATGAAATATGTACGTAATATATTATCCAAATTTTGGTAGTTTACTGATTTTAACACAGAAAACAAAGTAATTGTTTAAACCAGGTAGTGATAATTCGTAATCCCCATATCGTCCACTCCTTTCAAGAACGTCATAAATCAAAAATCGTCAATTTTCAGTTGTGCATGTTTTCGGAATGCCCAGAAAATGTATATCCCTGCAAAAGAGGCATATTTTCAATTTAATATTTACCCGGTACAGGGCAGAAAATATTGATTTTGCATTTTGAAGAAAAGGTATTGTTTACTTATTTTTTTAAATATACTAAATATTTTTCAAATGGAGAAAAAACCTTCGGGTTTTACCAAAAAGATCTGTTCCACAGTAAAAAGATCAATAAGTGGCTTGATAATTATTTTTAATACATTGTGTTATATTTTTAAACTTTAAAAACGTTCTCCTGAAAATTGTTTTTTTGATTTATGACGTTCTTGAAAGGAGTGAGCGATATGTAATCGCCTTCTTTATTCCGTCTCAAGCGTTTCGTCCGAGATATTCATTAAACTTTTTCTTTATTTGAATCACAAGGATTTCAAGCTTATTATATGATAAAAATTATAAAAAGAACTAGGATATTCATATTCTAATAGTTTTTTATTCTTTGTTAAAGACAACAATTTATTTGAGTGTGTCCAAGACTTCCATATTCTTCTTCATCTTTGATGAGATGTCAAAAAATAATTTCTTTTATTATTTATCAAGCATTGGTTTTCATTTAAGAAATATGATTGTTTATACAAAATCGATGTTTGATCCATAAAATGATGCCAATAAGAATGGAAAAAATATGCTTGTATTGTATAAAAGCAACATATTCATAAGGACAACAAACCTCATCTCCATATTAGATAAAATAAAATCACAAATATCTAGTTGTAGGACCCCCGAACTCTGATATTGCCGTTATATTTTGATTTACAAAACCAATCGTGAGGGTAGTTATATCGGTGCCTTAGTCGTAAAATGATAGAAAAGCCAAGAAACAAGGAAAGAGACAACCTATTGTTCCCTGTGTCGTTTTGTGAGAAAGAAGGGGACGGATGAACCACTTTATCGTTATGTCTAGGGCTTTACTTTGAGCAAGTTTCATTCGGCCGAATTACTGTACTAGAATATGGAACCATGCTGTGGAAAAGAACTTCGTTATTAAAGTATCGCATTTAGAAAGTTAAAATATGTAATCTAACTCCGTATCTGTGTTTCCAATATTCTAAAAAGGTTTATTCTATGTTGGTCTTATAGTTTTATGTATCTTGGTCAAATTGGTTTCAGCTTGCGTTTTATTATATGATCTAACTTGTTTATTAATTTATTGATAGAATAAATATGAATTTTGATAAGGGTTGACATGATTGGAACCACGAATTTGTTCAAATATGCTTTAAATATTTATACTATTTATTTACTATTATGATTATTTTACTAACCATTATCCTCAACCAATGGTGCAAAGGGCACTGCATCGTATATAAACAATTTTATATTATTCATTAAATACATGCAGGAATGGTGATCAGCCCTGCGCTTCAGGTCAAGGGTAATATTACATAAATTTTCATGTCAAAATCACTTATATTTTTTAACCCTTAAGGGAATAGAACCTCTAACTCGGCAGCCAAACGCACTGAACAAAGCACTTAAGATTCGAACATAAAAAAATATTCTAGAAAATTTCAAAAATCTGGTTTAAGAATATGGTAACAATTCGTCCTTATACGTCGAGACATATCATTATTATTAAGAGTTACACTCCGTTGTTCCACGATTAATTGTAATTTGGTGAATTAATTTTTGCACATAAAAAAATGCGAGTTTTAGTTGTTGAAATTCAGTTGGCATTGATTGAGCGTTTTAAAAAGGTTTTTGATATAAATAATTTATTAAGGGATGATGTATTTTTAAAATTGTTGTTTTACTTAGTAAATACCAATATTCAGAAATATATTTTGAAATATTTATTAAAAAGTTTGGTGGCGTAGATCAGATTAGGGAAGGAGGGAACATCAACGGGTGACAGCAGTCCTTCCCTCAATATGTCCGATTTCTAACCAAAGTTTCCCAATAAAAACCAATAACGTTAAAGTGTGAGAGAAGAATGGCACTTCGAAAATACGACTAGATCAGATTCACCCCTGTCTGACACATATTGCATATTTAAACATCCCTTGAAAATAATTTGCAGTAAAAATAAACAGTTTCGAAAATATTTACAATTTTTATCATTCTATGGAATAAAATGGACCCTATTTTTATCGTTAATCACATAAACACAATACAATTCAAGGGATTTATCTAATTCGTTCTCGAAAGTATTTTAAGTTTTATGGTATATAACTATCAAGATTTTGTATTTATTTATCAATGTTCGTTCAAACTTCGGTTCAATTTTATAAATAAAAAGTGGTCAAAAGTAGATAATAAGTTATGAAAATTGAACGTAATATTTTAATGCAAGTATTTAAAATAATTCCGAAAAAAATCTTATGCAAATTTAGTAAAAGTTTCTATAAGAAAAAACTTATTAGAAACATGGATTTTGCCGACGAAAACGCGGTGGATAAATACAACTTCCAAAATTTGCGTAATGTGGTTGTCAATCATGGATAGAGTATTGAATATTACACAGTGTATAAAGTGACCACTTAAACCACCTGATGAAAGGCCGTAAGCCCTGTAAATGCCCAGACTTAATATTATTTTTCATCTGTGTTAAGATTAATAAGATAAAAAAACTTCATATAAATAACTCCTAAGTGGAGCATATCCTGAATTTTTGAAATATTGTTAAATATTTCTTTAAAAAATGCGATGCAATGTTATTAAATAAATAGAAATTTGAAGTCATATTAAAATTTGTTTTGAAATAGGTGTTAAATAATTATCCACTAAAAAGTAACCTCTTTGAGGACTCGAACATCCTACTTATTGCTGCTATTCTCTTTTCATGCGAACTTTTCTTTCTCCATTTCCTATCCTATATGACAGTTTTGACCTTCATTCTATTTTCCATCACTTAAATCATCTGCATCCTTTTAAATATAGTCCACTCCTATTTTCGAGAATCAGGAGCGCAGGAGTGATTATCTTGCCTTCACGTAAGTAATGTTTAAGTAAAATCTGTGCGTTACCCTATTCAGCATTGAGGTAAAATATACACAAATGGTCACTATAAAGAGTTGATGTCTACTTTGGTAAATAAAAAATAATTATTGTACTAAGATTTTTTTATTTTATTAAAATTAAACACTTGAATATACCACTTTAATGAGTTTTATTTATATATACGACTAGTTTCGAAAACTTACAGATGTTTTCATATTCTGGTTCTAATTAAAACGAAGTAAGTTTTGTAGTAAGTTTTCGTAACTAGTTGTATATATAAATAAAACTCATTAAAGTGGTATATTCGAGTGTTTAACTTTAATTAAATAATCAATATGTCATTCCACTAAGTTAATGCCGAATCAATAAATAAGATTTTTTAAACTTAAAACCGCTGCACTAAAAAATTGTAAACGATATAATAATGTGCAAAGGGCTAGGAACGACAACAATATAGGAGTCACAATTGGAGTTTCGAAATGGAATTCTCCTCGTTCAGACTACTAATTGCGACTGCAAAATAAAGTGAATATAAAAGTACGGAACCAAAAGACTAGAATGCATTGCGGAATTACACGAATCCGAGCTGCAGACTACGTACAATACTTGTGTATGCATAACGAGTTGACATTTTGCTTTCATTCATATTTCTCGTCGCTTTTCCTCGCATTTCTTTGTGCTACTAATTTGATTAGAGACGAAACAGCAGATCGTAATAATTCATTCTGGTTTCCGGTTTCTCAATTAAAAATATTGAACGTTTAACAATATTTTTTTTTAATTTATATTAAATTTGCATTCATGTTTTATAACATTTCGCTCACTCCTTTCAACAACGTCATATATCAAAAATCGTGAATTTTCACAAGTGCATGTTTTTGGAATGCTCAGAAAATCTACATCTACTAAAATCCTAGCAAAAGTGGCATATTTTTTACTTAATATTTACCTGCTACAATTCAGAATGTGTTGTTTTTGCATTTTGAAGAAAAACTTTTGTTTAATTTTATTTTTATATGTACTTAATATTTTTTGAATGGAGAAAAAACATTTAGGTTTTACCTAAAAAGATCTGTTGCACAGTAAAAAGTTCTATAAGTAGCTTGATATTTGTTTGTTATACATTATATTCTATTTTTAAACTTTAAAAACGACCTCCTGAAAAATCAGGTTTTTTGATTTATGACGTTGTTCAAAGGAGTGATTGATTTAAGATTTGTACTGACATTTCTTGGTGAAACTGCATTTTATGTAATAAAATAAATAAATCAGACTGATTATGTCGGTCACTACAAGACGCGATCAGCGGTAAAATAAAATAATTGTGGAAAAAACTAAAGAGTCGTTATTTTATTAAACTCATTTTTATTCTTTATTTGACATTAATAATAGTTATTTGAGAAAAAAAAATAGTTCCCGATTTATTTATTTTTTTCGATATAAAATTTAATTTTTCATAAAATTTAAAGCGTCAAGTGCTAAAAATTAGTATTGTTTTTATTCAGTACTATTGTGAATTTCAATCGCAAAGACAATAACTCTAATACTTCAGGTGTCAGTCTAATATAGTAAATTAAAATTTGAAAAAAAAATCCAACTCTTACCCGCTCTCAATAGTGCTTGCATCGTATAGAGGCAGTGTTATCTTGATTATAACATACACGAAGGAAAGGTGATCAGCTCTGCGTTTCAGGCACCAGTCCAGGATTATTATATTGAAGATCACTAATATTTATTTTGAACTCTTCGGGAATCAACGCGGATTCTCTAGCATGGTAGCTAAACACAAGTACCACTACACTATGGAAGTGGATTTTCAAATCTATACATAGTTGATAATCAAACCATTAATTTTAAAGTTTCTTTAATTTTACTATGCAGCTAAAACTACTTATTACATAAATTGTATTTTAAGGTTGATTTTTCGAATTCATCCGATTTTCATTTTCATATGGGTAAAATATAAAAATTTCTCATATTTACTCGAAGTTTTTTTAACCACGTCAGAAATTCATTTCAATAAAAGTAAAGAACACCTAAATTTAAAAACAATAAACAATAATTCGAGAAGAATACGGTACTGAGTTCATTCGAAAATTCATTGTTCAAATATTTATTTTGCACAAAAGAACGTCGAAGTAATAACCTGTTTAAAGAAATGTTTCTCCGTAACTTAAGTTAACTGCATTAGTCGAGCAAACAACTTTCAATCAGGGATCCAATAAAACGCATTGTTTTCTCCCTCTCGCGAGCCTCAGAGGAGCAGGATAACAGGAAACGAGGAAGGGTGGTTATCCACCATTTTTATGATTGTTTTTCAAAGTCCCGACCGTTCCCCGAGTACACAAGTCATGGTTTATGGCACAATACGTTTTGCTAAAGTTAACACAATGCCAGATGATATGGGTCAGCGCACAGCACTCGAGCAGCGAGGGAAAGTTTTTGTTACATATGAAGATTTTTCCAACGGTGTTCTCACCCCACCTCTCGGAAGTTGGGAATATCAAATTATTACTTGTATTTGTGTTTATTCAAAACTTGACGCGAGTAAACAATTTCTATAATCTTTGGATGAAACATTTTGGGGTTCCTTATTTATTACCTTGACGTATAAACACCAAATAATACAAGGTTTAACTTTTCGTTTTATAAATTGATTTGACATTCACTTTGAAGGATAAAAATGATGATTTAAATAGAAAAATAAAACACTTGTAGGATACCACCGTTTGAGTTTATTTATGCAAACACAACTAGTTTAGAAAACTACAAATTTTCTCGAAAGTAGTTGTGTTTACATTAATAAACTCAAAAATTGATCGTATACAAGTGTTTAATTTTTATATTTTAACCATGTAACTTATTTTAATACACACACAAAATTAAATGTTACACAAAACTTCCAGTTTCCTAATGCTTTCACGTTTTCGTCTTGATTAAATTGAATGTGTAATTTATTAAAGAAAAACGTTTGGAATCACTGGAACTGATGTTATTTTTTCGACAAAATATCGAAAAGTGGAAAATGCTTTTAGGACATTTAGGCATATTTGTACTTTACAATTTACTGCTGATTTTATGAAATACTTTGGGCATAAAAAAAAAAAACAAAAAATTGTTTACATAAAAGTAATACCATAATAAGTTTATTATTGTCGTTGTTAATTGTCCGCTTATTCTAATAGACAAAAATGTATCATATAGGTTGGTACTACAAAACTTTTGGTCGCTTGAAGATGTAACTTTTAAATTCAGTAACATCACTCCACTACTTCACGAATTGTAGTTCTAATTACACTATCCTGAAACGGTAGAATACAAACTCCGTCTAGCTCATCAATGCATAATACTATTCCATCTTTATAAAGCTATGCATTCCCAATGAATAATTAGTTGGTACACCTCTCACGCTTCGATCACTTAGAATAAGTGCAACGAAAAATATAATTTTACCAAGTTACAGCCAGTAAGAAAATAAGCAAACAACGAGCATAAACGTAAAGAAGTGACGGTTAGCAAAAAACCTTTCCAGATGAATTTTATTTTAGATTTTTTCGCAATTTTATGAAGTTGTACGTTGTGAAAATGTTTCTTTTAAAAAAATATATTGCAAGAAAATCATTTATTTAATCAACATTACAAATTAATTATTTTTTAATTCAATCTTTTAATTTTTAATTTCTTAAGACTCAAAATATTTTCATTTTATTTATGGTGATAAAAGTGATACAAAAATAAGTCAGCTCTTGCCTTCTCTTTATCCTTCAACGTCACAGTGGCACAACTCTAAAATTTAGACTTAACTTCACACGCAGCTTTTGATTATGATACGGAATGCATCGAAACACGTGTCACAGTAGATTTCTTTTAAATGGTGGTATTTACCTAGTAAATTTATTTAAGGTCTGTTTTTTTTTAATACACCCCTTGTTTGATGAATGAAATAAATTAAAATGAAGCACTTTTTTAGTGTACTATAAAACGTTTCCTTATTATAATGTGTGTAGAAGCGATAGGGTTGTTCTCCGTACATATTCCCCGTTCGCAGGGAGGGCAAACAACACGTTGAGCCTAGCAAAGTTGAGGAAAGTTGGTAAAATTTCAGACAGTGTGTATTCAGTACACGTTGCCAATGAAAAAGTCCGTTAAGGCAAATATTCGATACTAGTAGTACGCCAAGGAACTGTTCCTTAACTTTTTTTGTTTGGATGCTTGAGTCGGGACTGCATTTTGAATTTAAAGTAGATGTTATTGCTCTGATGCTGGAACTAGATACATAGACAGAAAGTTGGAATATCTTCAAAATTCCGAATTCGATAAACTTGCTATTTCGTTTTTACATCTTCAGATTTAATGCACAGATGCACGTCAAATTATAGTTCTGTATTCGGCCCATTTTCGACGAAAACTTTTTCACTGGTTTCAAATCTAAGTACATATGTGCGTAGATGCATAACAATATTTACAATTTCAAGGAATATTTGAGTAAACAAAAAAACGCAGTTAAATTTTCAATAACATTCAATACAATACGTATTCTTCAAACCTTTGGCTATTTTCGTAAATTTTTAAGTAATTTAACAAATTTAATATTGTGACAAGTGAAATATTGATCTATTAAGTAGCCCACCAATAGATATATTTTGTTTTAAAGAAATTAAAAAAAAATACGTGAAAATATCATTCACTGAATGCTTCTCTGTTTGATCCGAACTCTCTAAAATTGGTCATTCAATTCTAAATTGATTTGAAGTAATATATTTACATATCGTTTGAACAAATTTGACAAGTAAAACTTTTTTTAAAGTTTTTTTTTTAGTTTGACATTACTTCAAAATTTAATTTCCTAATGTCTCTTTAAGGACACTTCTGCTGATAACATTTTTTATTGTTTTTGTATTTACAATCAATATAATATAATATAAGTTCCACAGCCAAAACAAGTTTTTATCTCAGAGATTTTTTAAAATTTATCAATTGAAATTAATGCTTAGAACGTATAACTGAATGTTATTATTGAAGGAAAGCTGACTTTAAATTTAAAATTTAAATTTTTAATAGAAATATGTATTATTAAAACAAATATTAGGATAACAATTTTACATACCCTTATCAGTGGCTGGAACATCCCTATGTTTTCCACCGTAGATGGAATTGTCGAACTCTTCAGGTACGGATGGAGTGGGCGGGGGAGCTGTAGGGGGTCCAGGACTCGTTGTTGGCGGAGATGATGCTGGAGAAAAAAATACCCCCTCATTAATAGAACTTATTTATTGTAATATAACTGATGACTAAATTAAAACAGTTTATAACAAAATCTATATTTAAAGGTGTTTCGTACAACAAAAAAAACGGTATTCAACAAGTGACGAACCGCACACGTTTTCACTTAAGTCAAAACCATTTATCGGAAAATGGTGAAAACCACAAACTAGAGCATTTAGACGG
Source organism: Brachycentrus maculatus (assembly GCF_059751285.1). Classification (NCBI taxonomy): domain Eukaryota; kingdom Metazoa; phylum Arthropoda; class Insecta; order Trichoptera; family Brachycentridae; genus Brachycentrus; species Brachycentrus maculatus. The sequence goes on from NW_028280843.1 coordinate 1,761,877, forward strand.
CTGGTAGGAAGAAGTACGCTCTCTATGGAGGGAAAAAGTTACGTTTTATCCATCTTCTCAAATATAATATTTCAATGGTTGTAAAAACATTTTCATTAATGCTGAAAAACCCATGTATCAGCTTCTGTATTGACTCAACTACATATTTGATTTAATTTATGACTAAGTGTAGAAAAGATTTTATCTTATCCTTATCCACACAAAATGGTCCAAAGGGGGATGCATCTCATGGATGGAGTGTTACGTTGTTCGTTAATTACTGGATGGTAAGTTGACCAGTCTTACGTTGAAGGTACCAGTCTAGGGTAATAGTAAATATGAGAGTGAAAAATCTCTTATATTTATTATGACACCCCCTGGGAATTTAACTCGAGACCTCTAGCACGATAGCCAAACGCATTTACCACTACACTGTAAATGCACTAACCACTACACTAATTGCTACGTCACGGAAACATGAAAATAAATTGATTGAAGTATTTTCGGTTTTTTAAATAGTAAAATTAATTCACATTGAAAAATTGTTACTCAAACAACAGCAAAAGAAAAATTCATTGAGAGTTTGTTTAAAAGAGAGTGTTTTTATGAAGATTAATGTTATAAAACCAGTTGCTATGAATAAAATAAAACCTTGAAATATGGTTTCAATTATCATCGTATCATAGACTTCCCCATTCAGAACTACCTCAAACATGAGGTAAATGAAACATTTGTTATTTTCATCCCCTTCATAACGTAATAATGTCAAATAAGATCAAATTTTCTGATAAAGCAATGAGACTGTATAAAGACCTAACAATAAAATACTAAACCATAAAACCTTGTGGCTTGCGTCGAATCCCATCAAATACTCATAAACCGACCGTTATATATTTTTCAACAATGAAAATAACATTTCTGTACCATAACTCACAATAATAACCAATCACGATAATAAAAGAGGTAACTTATTTATTCATACTGTCCAATTACTGATTTACATCACAAAAGATCCTTTATTCTATAAATGTATGTCATTTTTAAATTAATAATTTATATAAATCCTTCTTGTATTTTCTCCTTCAGAGTTCATATTTATACGAGTGTATAAAAATCTCCCACCTCCGTAGTGTAATGGGTAGCATGTTTAGCTACCGTGCTGGAGGTTCCGGGTTCGATTCCCAGGGGGAGGGGGGTGAAAATAAATATTGGTGATTTAACACTCTCGTGTTTATTTAATATAACCCAGGACTGGTCCCTGGAGCGCAGGAGTAATCACCTTGCTTTCATCTGTTAACGATCAAGATAATACTGTGTCAGTGCGATGCAGTGCCCTATTCACCATTGGTTGTGGATAAGGGTTAGAAGAATATAAAAAAATGTGTATAATTTTTGATAACATAAAATCATATGTTTTAAAATAATGGATTGTCCAAAAATAAGGTACTTACTGTATAATCTGATGGTTCCATCCGATTCTCCTCTTGGATTTTTGGCTACACATTTGTAAGTCCCATAGTCTGAGTTCTGGATGCTGCCAATCGTGAGTTTCATGTGCGTTTTGTACGATGGAGAGTTGACAATATTCTCCATGTGATACTTTCTAGTCTCGTGGATCATGTGTCCGTCCTCTCTGGTCCAATAGTTCAGAGATGTTGGATGAGCTTCAGTAAAGCATTCCAGAGTAACATTATAGTTCAGGGGAGCTCCTACGAGCTGATGTGGAATCCATAGCATGGGAGGAACTAGAAAAAATATCGAAGATGTTTACTCAATATATTAAATGCGACAAAACAGTATAACAACTATCGGTCTGACAACAACAGAGCTTTACGTCAATACTTTATCAAGAAAACAGTTTAAGAATTCTCCATCCAAATTTTAACCATTTCATACGCTTTTTTAAATCTTTGAAACTCAAAGCTCAAAAGTGATATTTAGAATTATCCTATTATTTTTTGACATCTCATCAAAAATGAAGAAGAATATGGAAGTCTGGGCATTTACGGGGCTGACGACCGTCAAAGGCTGGTTTAAGTGATTACTTTACCCATGTGTCACATTCACCAATTTTACTCATTATTGACAACCACACTACTCAAATTCTTGAAAGTTCTATATATATGAACCAATTTCGAAACATTGTTCTCAAATCACTCGAAATTCACTAAAGACATATATTGGTGAGATGAAAAATACCTCCTATAAATGGAGATAATCCAGATTTGGGAACAAGTATTTGGACACACTCAAAATGTTGTAAGAATTATTATCCTAATAAACATTTTTTTAAACACACTAATTTTCACTTTATGTAATAAATAATTAAAAATCTTTGATTTTGATGCTGACGCTAAAATAGTTTTGTTCAATTATACGTATTAAGAGAAAAAAAACTTCAATTAATTTGTATTTGAGATTTTCAATTTCTAATACACTATTTATTGATTTGGCATTAACTTTGTAGAATAACTTGATTTAAAAATTGAACATTTGCATTAGGCCACTAATTGAGCTTCATTTCAAACGACTAGTTTCGAAAACCACAGATGTTTTCATCAACAGGTGATCACAAATACTAACGAGCATAAAATCACTCAGGTATTGGTAGAGTATCAATTAATATTCTGTGTTTAATTTTTTAATAGTTCTAATACCCTCGTTTATAATTAAGTATTGTTTGTGTAGAATACTCACAGTCAACGCTAACTTTAATCCTCTTAGAAACAGTCGGTGGAACACCATTACTAGCTATACAGAGGTAGGCACCCATGTCTAGTCTGGAGATTCTAGCCATCTCTAAGCTTTCACCGTCCCATTCCAAAACTGAAAAAAAACATATCCAAGTGTCTAAAACTTTCATAGAAAATAAACAAATGCAATTATTATTATACATATTTTTTTACGGTACGGTGTATTTGAAGATATTTTTATAAGAATATCAACGAAAATATCATTGAATATTTGTATTTTTTTTTTCATAAATTTTATTCTCGATTCAAGATCTGATTTATTTAGTACACATTTAATTTGCATGACTCTTTTTTTAATCGAATAATATTTTTTTTAAACTCTGCCAATACAATGGAAAATGCTTTGAAAAATTCAAATGAAAGACTTTTATATATTTTCTTTTTATTTGGGTTAAAACAAACAATCATTTTTTTGAAAAATATTGAAAAGTACTGAAGGGAGGCCAAAAAGTTTTCTTTTATTCTTATAATCAAATATTAATTATCACCTGAATATCCTTTGTTGATTGATATCTTGGCATTGTCATCCCTCTTCCACTTAACAGTTGGCTTGGGAGAACCATTTGCCCTACACGTGAGAGTGACATTCGCTCCTTCTCTTACAATGACGTCACTGGAGCTCAGTGAATCATCAATATTGGGAGGCACTGAAAACAAATAATTACATTAATACAAAAAAAAACACGCGAATGAATTGTTTTCGATCAATTTTTGCTGAAAATCACGTATCCTATAAGGATACCTTTATTCGCTTGTTTAATTTTTTGCAGTTTGTAAATCGATAACAATCAGCCTTTATAATATAAATAATATATGTATTTACAATAATACATGTAGGACTTTGTGTGCATTTTATAAAGTGTCATATTATGACACTCAATGAAATGCACACCAATTCCTACCAAAATTAATTTTTAAATCGAGCCTGCGATATGCAATGCAATGCTTAATGAAATAGACATAATTAATTTTTTTTTAATACGTTTTGGAGAAATATTGTTGATGTCTATTTGACTATTTGATAAAGAAAATTTATATTATTTGATTAAAACATGTAATGTAAGTTTATTATACACAATAGTTATACTTTTATGAACATGACAGTTTATTTTTATTTTTAAATAACTTACGTGAAAACCTGTTCTTGGAACGTATTTTTTTAAAATTTTATTATAAAATGTTATTATTGTTAAATAATCTGTTGGTTTTCCAATAAATGATTAAGATAAAATAAAAAAATTAAATATATAATAAGCGAGAAAAAAAATCTAATTAAAATAAAAATTAAATGAAATGTCAACCTGACAGAGGAGGATTACATACCGCTTGTCACATTTGTACTTTATATGCAAATAAAAAGCGTTTACCCATGATATCATAAGCATTATACGAATTATGGAGATACAACTGAATTAAGGATGGCCAAAGGTTGATTGAAGGATGGCAACTCACGTTCAATAAGTAAAAATGATAAGGTCACATATGATCTCTGTTCTTTGGTCATTTAAAACCATCGTGCCATCGTTTCAAAGCATTCAGAAGTGTTAGAAATAAATTTTCGCTGGTAACATTTATTTATTTTACAGAATGAGATTCGGCCTAGTGAAGAGAATATGTCAAATTTTTGGTAAAACTTCCAACTGTGGAACAGAACCAGCTCGCACTGACTGATGGTCTGGCGACACTACGTACTGGCTCAATGCGTGTTATTAATCCCCTTTGAAATTGAAGAACAGACGAGTTCTAAAATTAGCGAAACACCATGATAAGAGTACCAACTCCTTTTCGTATTGCTTTGAATCATTTTGTAAAAAACAGCCCTTTGATGATTTTATTATACAATAGAAATCCTAAGCTAAACGCTCGTGGCTGGTTAAATATTTGACTGGTGTAATAATAACATTGTTATACTTTTCCCGTAATACTTCTTTGAATAATTCCGGCATCTCCTTTCTAGAGCTACACAATACAGACGTCGGAAGCGATGAAAGGAATTTCAAATTATATTTCTGGCGAAGTTACACCGCCGTTTGTGGCATTTAATTAAGATTCTATATTAGTTTCTGCAATTCGCGAACTTCCGTCGATATTAAAAATTAAAAAGAACGTCTGCGGAGGGGCGAGGGGTGGATGCTGCGGGTACGGGGAGAGTACGTTGAGGCATCACGTGTTTAATTTATCTTCCACCCAACATCTCATTGTTTGATTTATTATATCCTACAAATCCGGCGGTAGTTATTGTTTTAGATTTATTAATATATAAATGTATTCTCTGGGAAAAATTACAACAATGTCATCAATCGATTCAACTTTGTCATGAAACTAGTACATATTTAATTTGTTATTATTAGAACCGTTTTATTTTCAACAGTTTTAAGTGTGTTCAAATAATCAAAAATTTGCGTTTTTCTCCACTCTGATTTATTTTTACCATCTTTTAACATTTCAAAATAGATGAGGAAATATGGAAGTCTAGGTATTTACGGGGATTAGCTGGGTACTGGGTATTAGCATACCATACATCAAAATTTACTGGGGTCTCTGTTAATATTTCGTCGATCAAATATAGATGGCACTTGTGAACTGCAAAAAAATGAGTATTATTTGAGATATTTACCCCTTCTTTACCCTTCAACGCAACAAAGACACGACTCTCAAATTAAAAACAAATTTAACGTACGCTGCTTGAAAATGATATCGAGTGCATTGAAACAAATGCCACAATCTTCTATATAAATAAAAATGTGAAAGCCCGTTTGTTAAAATTTTAAAATCTCCTAAAGTAATTCACCGATAAACTGTAACCGATGTTTTTACGCTTCATGTTATTTCTTTTTTAAACAGCTTTTTTTACTACGATAGCAGCGCCATCTGTTTAACGTGACAGCAATAAACGATACACCGAATATTTCTCATGATGGACAGCGTACTTTTTGACATTGCTGTCACTTGGAACTTTCAATGTTGTCGATTGTATTGTTGTTTTATAGATTTTAATAATTTACATTACATCAAAAGCATTGTTAAATAGAACGTATAAGAAATGTGTGTTTTCTTTATTTTACAATCAACCAGACTGAGCCGCAGCAATGCGTGGTCGGATACAGTTAGTTTAATATATATTTTATTATAAGTTACATATAATTAAGTTATAAATTTAAAATAAGTGGGTTCAAAATCAATATATATCTAAATATTTATTTTCAAAGTTCTTCATTACGTAAATATGGATAACTTTTCATAAAAAAAATTAAGATTTACGATAACCTAGTTTTTTCTATACTTTAAAATCTAATTTTATAAATATACCTACGTAATTAAAGAGTAATTGTAAAAAATCTTAAAATACTACGTTACGATTGTATAAAAAAAATGCCGTTAAAATTTTGCTACAAAGAAATAAGTTCCACCGCACCGCTATAACAAATAAATATTTAAGAGTATTTTTTTTAGTTATAGCGGGAAAACGTATTTTCTCTTTTTAGCAAAATTTTAACTGAAATTTCTAATGCAGGGCTAAAGCAACGTTAGTATATATATTTTTGGATTATTGAGGCGTTTGATCAGAGATTGACGAATTGAAACGTCTCGTGCAGGTTTCATGGTTCAAAAGCCCTTAGTAAATCTTTTTATCCTATAACCTACATGCTTAAGTTTTAAAATACGTACAAACTTACATATTACCAAACCAATATGTAAGGTTAGGTAAGATATGTGAAATAATCCGAAATATCTTTTTTATGTATAATTATTTGATAAAAGTATTACAAGCACACGTAACTTAAATTATTTCTATTATTTTTTGTTATCTTTATTCCGATTCTTGAAATAAAATGGCAAGTTCCTAAGGTGGCTCCTATGGCATATAAATTATTTAAATTATTTCAAAAAATAAAAACAAAAACATATTATGAATAATTTAAAAAAACATAGTTTGTTCAATTAAAATTAAATGAAATTAAAGCTTTCATTATTTTTAAGCACCGTTAGCGCTGTTTGAAAATGGCGAGGAATGCATCGAAACGCGTGTTAAATTAATTTTTAAAATAGTGAAATTCATTAAGTAAAATTGAAAATATAAATTTCCTTATTTTGATTTGAATACCTCTAATAAAATTTATGTGCCAAAATAAATTCAAAACTCAACCGCGTCAAATATGTTAATATTAGTAATAACAGTTAATGACTATGAACTATCAATTATTTAAGAGAGATTAATTCTCACAAAATCCTTTGATGTTACGAAAAAAAAAAACGATTTAGTTATGTTTTAATTGAATTTTAAAATTCACTGCAATTCGGTTTTCCGAATTCCGCACGACCGTCACGTTACCACGTTTGGAGACAGCCTTTGCACCCAGGAAAATTAATAAGGCTTCCTGCAGGTTCATTTTTTTTATTTATTTATTGCAGTACCGGAATCGCATTATTGTTGTGACACTGTAAGTGAATTTACATTTGCAAAGGAAAGTTTCCGACATTGTCTGCAGGGAGACACGCGAAACTCGGAAATCGCGTAATTTAATTATTTACTTGAATAAAAATTGGACGGCGGTCATGTGAAATTCTACCACCCAGAAATATCAAACTTAGGGATTTTTCGCAATTATAATTTCTAATCATTATAATTTTTTTACAAATTCTCTTTTTCGTGATGATTGTTGGTTGACCTACAGTTTTTTTTTGTTTTATTAAAATATGTAATATAATTTTTGTTGTATTTTCTTTTTCGTTCCAATGAATATTTGGCAAATATTTCCAAATCAATATTTGGCAGTCATTTTATTATAGTATCTATCAATTTTGTATTTAAAAATTTCTCAGTTAATTAATAATACTATTTATTAAAATCGATTATGACACATGTTTCGATGCATTTGGCATCATTATTAAAGACCATATCACTCACTCCTTTCAACAACGTCATGTATCAAAAAACTAAACTTTACAGGAGATCGTTTTTAAGCTAAAAAATATAATGAAATGAATTAAAAATTAATATCAAGCCACTTATTGAACTTTTTACTATACCACAGATCTTTTTAGGTAAAACCTGAATGTTTTTTCTCCATTTGAAAAATATTTAGGATATTTAAAAAAATAATTAAACAATATTTTTTCTCCAAAATGCAAAAAAAACACTTTCTGCCCAGTAGCGGATAAATATTAAGTTAAAAATATGCCACTTTTGCTAGGATATAGTACATTTTCTGGGCATTCCGAAAACATGCACAACTGAAAATTGTCGATTTTTGATTTATGACGTTCTTGAAAGGAGTGAGCGATATAGCACCTCTTCTGGTGACCCTTAATCTGGTAGTTTACCTAGTGTACCTAGTGTACCTAGCATCTCAGTATCACAGAAAATTAGGTATTTTGCGAAAACAGCCTGATGAGGTTTTACATCATCTACAGGGAGGCCTTATACTTCACCTGGCAATATACCTAGAACCTCAATACCACAGAAAGTGGGGTATATTACGAAGATGGACTAGTGAGGTTTTACATCATCTACAGAGAGACTCCTACCTCACTTGGTAATATACCTAGAATCTCAATATCACATAAAATGGGGTATATTGCGAAGACAGCCTTATGGGGTTTTACATCATCAACAGATTGGTTGGTTAGGTGAAGTCGCCCAGAGGGCCGCTAACTCACCGACCACGTGCAGGTAGCCGAACTGCGTCTTGGCCGTGGCCGTGTTGATCTGGCACATGTAGCGGCCCTTGTCCTCCTCGTGCACGGACGAGATGTGCAGGAACCACGTGCGGTGCTTGTCGTGCGTCACGCTGATGCGCGGGTTCCGCGTGATCACGTGATTGTGCACCGTCAGGATGGCCGACTGCTCGAAGTGCATCCAAGCGACCTGGAAAAAGGGATGCGTTTCAGGAATCGATCGAATTTTTTTAAAAATATTAAAAGCATTGATAAATTTGTGGTTTTGCTATTGAACACCCTCCTTATGATACATTGTTTACTCTGTGTAAATAATGGATGATAAGGAAAGAAATAGTGTAGGTTTAATTTTCTTCAATATTATGGGGAACTCGCGATCTGGATGATTTAGTATGCTAACTGCTGTGCGAGAAGCCGGACGGATCTCTGCGTACGTTTTTTTTTATATTTATTTTATATGTGTATTGGAATTGGACATTAAAAAATGTATATTGAAAAAATACATATTTAAAAAAAAAAAACATGCGTGTCATTTGTTAATGCAAACCAATCCACATAATTGAGACAACAGAAGAATTTTTAAAAAAAAATCTAGTAACACTAAGGTTAATAGTTGAATATATTTTTAACTGTGACCATTCAATATCCCTCCTCTTCAATCATCGATCAAAATCGTATATATTTTTCTCGAAGAATAACTTATTTTGTTAATAAAATGGCATTTGAAGCAAAAAATTCAATTACTTCAAATTTTACTTAGGTTTGAAGGTAAGTTGAATTAAATCGTTTATTGAGCCTTGAGTATCTTGTTAACAATATAGTACTTACAAATTTCAAAGGGTGATTAAAATTATCATTTTATAATTGTGAAACATTTACCATTCTACCCATGATTGACAACCACACTACTCAAATTTTGGAAGTGATGCTAATTCTGCAATATTTATTTATTTATTAATTCATAAGAATACCGACCTATGACAAGTCGCTAGCCCTGTAAAATCTCAGACTTGAAGACATATTATTTTCTAATTTTTTCATAACAAAATTAATTTTTAGATTCATGCTAGGCCCATGGTTATTTTGTGAAATTTTTATTAAAGAGCGTAAGATATCCTCAAACATGAAAAAATGTTTACTTATAGATAAGCTTTACAATGCGTAGATATACAATAGATACCGGTAAGGCTACGTGCGGGAAAGACAAAAAATAGCCCGATATTTTTTCACGTAAACACCGTTTCCCCACGTACAAACGTAACCGTTTTATTCCATTATTAGACACCAAAATAATCCCACAATAATCGCATCCCAACAGTTTTTATCCAATAAAGCCAGCGGTTATTCGTTAGCGCCGGCGTGACCCGCAAACACTAAATAATTTAATAAGCGCTTCTAGGGGATGGGGGCGGCCCTAATGCTATCAGCCATATTAGGGGTAATCATGCCTGTAAGGAAACAGCCTACTACCTGCAGTACCCGATAGCTCCTATCGTAATTATGATCTGGTCATCTCTGATGTCCGAGCTAGCAGTGGGCGACCAATCGCCGCCTTGCGACAACATTGCTGATCTTTGGGCGGTAATATATATATTACTCTTAATAAAATTATAACAAAGCTATCAGTTTCGTGAACTTTCTTATCAACGTAAAAAAGAATTGTGTTTTCTGGTTAAGTATGCACGTTTATATTTGACTAAATATTTTATTAATTCAATTTAAAAGTGGTCGGAAATATACAAACTGTAACCAAAAATTATGGGTCTATTTTGTACCCAAATGTATGATTGTACCTAACTGGATATTTTTTTTTTGAATTGGCAATTTTTTGACCGGAAGTATTTTGCAAAATATGCACGTATAATATGTTTAAACGTATATACGCAACGAAACACATTTTAAATTGTCAAATATTCAAATATATTTGTGCGTGTATGTAAATAATTTATATATACACAGGTGAATAATTCACTGTCTGGTAACATGAATTGTAAAAAAGTTCCCTTTTGTTTAAATAATCCATGACAAAAATAAATAACGAATTTCCGGGAGTGGGTACAAACGAATAGACAAATTCAAAGAATGGTTCTGGAGACCGGAATGTTTACTGATTCGTTTCCTCGATCAAAAAAGCCCTTTGTCTTAACGTCTGAAGCGAACAGAGCTCTCGCAGAATAAATGGTTCCCTCCAGCGACTGGCGGAGAGATAGACTAGGGAAGGTATTAGTCCCTTAGCATTCCGCACACGTATTCCCATCGACTGTCGTCATAGATCACCCCCAAATATTATTGTCTCCGGCGAGTCTCTCTACATTATAACGCGGGACGGTTTGCTGCGGGGTTACTAAGTTACTGCTTCATTTATCTCGCGATGGAAGGCGTCACGAATCTATAATATCTTTAAAAGTGTTCTCGGATATGGATCTCCCCTGGGTCCTTCATGCAAATCGGGACGTTACGTAGCGCCGATAGGGGGACGGATATGACACATGGTAAAATATGTTCCAGGACCTATCGTAGATTCAGAGTAATATTCATAACGAATATCTCATGGCTCGGGACTGTTTGTACGTGGAGAACTCTATTGGCTTAGGGAATAGCGGATATTCACTTTTATATATGTCAAAAAGCCATCCCTTAAACATTTTTTTTTAACATTCAAGTGTGATTAATCGCTCGAAATTTCTTTTCTTCATGTTTCATATTTTTGCTTTTATTTTAAATACTCTTATTAAAGCAATTAAGTTTATCATTATGATAAAAATATCGTAACAGTAATACAAAATATATTGATATTCTAGCATATTTAATAACATTTTAATGAAAAATAATTACAATAGTGAAAAATATTTTAAATTTAACCCAATGTTTGAAATAAAGGGTCAATAATTTTATTTTAATATCACTTTTTCGTAGGCAACATTTTTTATTAAAATAATAAAAGACGCTGTCTGAGAAAAAGTATTTTATCTTTGTCTTGTAAATTAACGTATCTAGTATTATTTCAGAAGAAAAATAAATGTCTCGTTATTTCGCGATCCCTCGAACATAATACACTTTCCTCGAACCGCGATCCTTCGAGGCGTGTGATAAATTTGCATAAAGTAATTTTCACAAAAAAAGACAAGGTCTGAGTGTCAATTGGAAACAAGTCTAGCGTACTTTGTCGCGAGATCAAAAGAATTTATGAATGAAACAAAACATTAGCTATAAAGGAAGAAAGAAGAAATAAGAAAGATAACTATGAATGACTTATCTACATATTTATATTATGTGTATCGAAAATACATCGTATAAGACGTGAAATCTACACAACTTTGCGGATACATTCGAAATGATTATTTATTTATTTAAACTTCTTGAACAGAAAAGAAATAAGCACATTGCCGGGCTTACTGCTAAAAAGCAATATCTTCCAACCAAAAAAAAATACACTAGTTATATTGATCAAAACGTGTGATACCATATGTATAGATATAGCTGTTTGCAATCAGAGGGAAGATAGTACTTGAACATTAAAAAAAACATAAAATACAAATTGATGAGAATTAGGAAGGCAGAGGAAAAAGGATGTTTAGGGATTATCGGATAGCATAAAATTTTCAAATGTAAATAAGATCTTTCATTTATAATTTTGTAAACAAACATATCGAGATGTTTATGTCTACCAGTTTCGAGACGTACCCGTCTCTTCGTCAGGACAATCACTACAACAGCATGCAAACAATCCTACCCGTCACCACCATAGCGCTGTTCACACACTTAAACTACACAAAATGTTTATCACATGCGATTTTGGTCTACCCGAGGATCGTCTTACATTTACATATTATATAATATATTGCTAAAGATAAAGTAAATAAGGAAAAATTTGAGCCCCATTCAGACGATATTTTTTTTTAAATATCACTTTAAAAATAAGACAGATTTAATGAACTGACTAGCCATCACACCGACTCCCCGCAGGGTAAATAAATTTTTGATATAATCCAATAATATTTTTGAACGTTTTAATTTTTCTACATAATATTTTAAAAAAAAGTGCAAATAGATTGATATTTAGTAAAACTGGTAAAGAAAATATAAGAGACATTAAAAATCAACTGACACTTCAAGAGGTAGGTAGAGAGGATAGAACGCATTAATACTCTGTCAAATATTCTTCGCCTCTTTCACATTCATGAATGTCCTCATTACAGCCTTATTTTGTTTTATTTTATTTAAATATTTTTGTCACATTTCTGTGCAATACTATTAACAGTTGCATATCGTGTGCTAACTAATACCTGAACTAATTTGAAAATCTAGTTACGAAATGACAAAGGCATCTCGCTATATTTTTTGCGAATATTTGATGAACTTGTTTGATACTATTGAAACTTCATTAGTATCAAACAAAATATTTCATTAGTTTTCAGTTATTGTTTTTATCATATAATAGATACAACAAAGCGTATCAAAAAACGTATAAAAATAGATGCAAATAAGTTTTTTTTTAAATACAATACAAAACTTAATTTTTGCAAAACTTTGGATTAGGTCATTTAACTTTTTTTCTCTAACCCTAAACTACACGAAATGGTTTAAAAATAAACGTGCAATATGTTTAAACTAGTACAAATAATAATATAAAAGCAAAAGGCATCCACAAATAAATGTACGTTAAGTCGTACAAAATGTATTTAAAAAAATTGGCTAAACGAACACTTAAATTTATATATGTATTGTAAATATAAGTGTTCTTTTAAGCATTTTTCTCATAACATTGAAACACTTCACAACATTTTTAATTGTGTCCAAATAGTTGTTCACAAATCTGGATTATCTACAATTATACGAGTTAATTTTTCTTTTTTTTGACATCTCATCAAAGATGAAGAAGAATATGGAATTATTCATCTCACCAATTGATGTCTCTAGTAAAGTTCTAGTGATTCAAGAACAATGTTTCTAAATTGGTTCATGTATGTATATGGAACTTCCAAGAATTTGAGTAGTGTGGTTGTCAATAATGGGTAGGATTGGTGACTGTTACACGTGTGTAAAGTGATCATTTAAACCAGCCAATGACGGTCATCAGCCCCGTAAATGCCCAGACTTCCGTATTCTTCTTCATCTTTGATGAGATGTAAAAAAATAACATGAAAAACACTTTAATTTTCCGCGTTTTACTTCCGCTTCGTGGAATAAATTTCTCATTCGAAGTAAGCAGATTATTACTTTAAATAAGGGACCAAATAGTAATGCTCGTAATGGATGGTTAGGGATCCAAGCTCAAGGTGTGCAAAGTCATTTGCAGCCTCAAAAAATCTCACCCTTAATTTCAGGGAGAAAGACTGCTTCTTTTAATTTAGGGTTGAGTGTCTGGATAAAATAAAAAATGAGAAAAAGCTCTGCGAAGCACCCACAAATGGAAATATAATAATATTATCGTAGACGGAGACAGAAATGCGTTCCAATTACAAAACTGGGGGAAGGTTATTAGTGAATCGTTGTCATTCATTACTTTTACTGATATTTCAATTTCAGTCGTTAATTATAAAATAAGGGCAAACGGGATAAAATTATAATTTTTTTACAAGAAATAAATCAAAACAAAATAAAAATACATGCCTTAGGATTTTTTCACTATTTATTTAACTTATAAGCGTACATTTTTCTTATTTTTTTTATTGTTTAATAGGGTTACAAAAGTTTTTTTTATTAATTATAATTAATTTTCTAAGCATATCTACTTAAAATCTTAAAGTTAAAACGCAGTTCTTTCAAATTAAGAGACTGGGCTCTTGGTGCTTGGAGAAGGACTTACACTTGTTAGTTAATGTTTATTTGTAAAACAGTTTATTTTTATTGAAATTAATTTTTGATTGGTACATAAACTTTTAAAATATTGTTTGATGTTTTGAAGAAGAAGAAGAATATGGAAATCTAGGTATTTACATGGCTTCTGACCTATAGAAGCTGGTTACGTGATCACTTCACACACGTACAATATTCAACATTCTACCCATGATTGACAACAATACTTCTCAAAATTTTAATATCATTTATCTCATATCACTTAAAACTCAGTTTACAATCATAAAAAAAACATCTTAAACATGAAACTTTGTGAAAAAAAAACTTAAGTTTTTCCGGGAAATACGACTAGGACGATGGAACGAAAACCTCCAACATAACTTTTATTATATTTTTGGTTTTGTCTAAAAATAAACAATGTGACATATTTTATCACCATTGAGCCATTGAGGCAATATTTTTTGAAAATGGCACCATTTAAATAACCTAAAATTATTTGTATTATTATCACTTAGTATGTAGTTTGCAACATTAAAAGCGAATAAAATAGCAAAAAATACAACTCAGTCGGTCCATCTTTCATTCTTAGTTATCATTTGTATTAAGGAATATTTTCAATAAATGAAAAATGTAATGAGAAAATATAGCACGTAATCACAGTGTAGACAATAGTCCGCTGTCAACGTAGATCGGTCGTGATAAGGGCGTGAAATTTCCTAGGGCGGAGGACAGAACTCAACGGCCGAGAAAATGAGGTTGGCGCTCTGTGAAGCGGATAATGGACCAAGGGGTGCCAAGTGGCCGAGCTAAGACAAGGCAAAGGGTTCGGGCCCAGCACCGGCGCCCTTGTATCTACCCCCAGTAAGCGTATTTTCATACTATCTCATGTCCTAGCCCAACGTCCCGGTTTATCTTGCAATATGGGTAATTCAAAATATTTTATTACTACATAAAAAATACCATGCTGGAGATCCTTTTAAAATATTTTTTTTATCCATATTCTCAATATTATTAATATTAATAGCATTTTCTTTGTGGTTAGTCATTTTTACTTATTTATTTTTTTACAAAAATGTAAAAAAATAAATCGTAACGCATGTTTGTGCTGAAAAAAATATAGTGTATGTTGGTCTTCGGGTCGTCCAAAAATCGCATGTGTTAAACATTTTGTGTAGTTTTAAGTGTGTAAATGGTGCTATGGTGGTGAAGGGTGGTATTGTTTGCATGCTGTGGTAGTGATTGTCCTGACGAAGAGACGGGTACGTCTCAAAACCAGTAGACATAAAAATCTCGGTGAGTGGTTATAAACTAGTATTATTAATATTTTTGTATAAAAATAAATAAGAAACTTTTTTCCGTTTAAAATAAACTCTTTTTGTGAATGTGATGAGACGCCATCATAAGATGTAATTTAATATGGGTATGACCGATTTTTGAAAAAGAAAGATAAATTCAAAATTAAAATTGAAACAAAATGTGCGAAAGAAGGTATGTAGTTGACAAAAATTGATAAAGCAATAAAACATAAAAATATATCAGATATAATGTTGTCTTATTTAGAAAATATGACAAGACAAATAAGACGAATAAATTAACTATGTGACACATCTTGTTTGATATAAGATAATGAATGCATCGGACCATTACATTGTATTTTATCTATTGTATTGTTTTTTTAGATTAATCTTATTAATTTATTATTAACTATACACTATCTTTTTTAAACATATAAATCCTTGTACGTAATAGGCAAGGAGAATTTTCTAAGAGAACTAGTAAATATAATTAATTTAATAAAAACACGCTGGAGACCCCTTTTTCGATTGTAAAGAAGGTCGATATTAACGTACGTAAACGTTTTTAAAACTCTTATATTTATTACATACTACCGGACCTGTAGAGAGATGTTATCTTTTAATGGTTTCCCTATATTAACGAATTTATATCGTTTTTAGCGTAGATATAAACAAAACATTAAACATAAAAGAAAGTGCAATATTTCCCAATTTCAGTTTATTATTAAGCGTTCAATGTGTACATATCGCTCACTCCTTTCAAGAACGTCATAAATCAAAAATCGTCAATTTTCAGTTGTGCATGTTTTCGGAATGCCCAATGTACTACATCCCAGCAAAAGAGACATATTTTTAGCATAATATTTACCCGCTACAGGACAGAAAGTGTTGTTTTTGCATTTTGAAGAAAAGGTATTGTTTAATTATTTTTAAAAATATGCTAAATATTTTTCAAATGGAGAAAAAACCTTCAGGTTTGACCTAAAAAGATCTGTTGCACAGTGAAAAATTCAATAAGTGGCTTGATATTTATTTTTAAATACATTGTATTATATTTTAAAACATTAAAAACGTTCTCCTGAAAAATCAAGTTTTTTTTTATTTGTGTATGTATGTTTATATTTCTTATTGTTTAGTATTGATAGAATGTTTATCCCATGTCATATTTTAAACAATAATTATATGTTAACTTTAAATACTGAGTTACTATTTATTATTGATAGTGTATCATTCAATATATAAACTTCAGAAAAGAGTATCGAAGCATTCACTACATTGCTAATACTAAAGATTTGTTTGTTTAAAAACATTGATTTATACAAGGGTTGTTAGTTTAACAAGTCAATTAACTAATTAGTCGGGAGAAAAGATGAAAGCGAATTGAAAGGTTTCTTGAGAGTAGATGATGGAATCTCTAGGATGGGGAAAGGTAGAACGGTAGAACCGAAGGATGGTGCGCGTTGAAGGGGTGAATATCTTAATGAATAAGAAATTCTTTAGGTTGATTAATTATTCCATTTAAATCAGCCCATTAAACAGGAAACTTGGATTACTGGTAAACAGAATGATTTCAAACATACTCACTAGGGTAACTATTTACTCTCATTTAACTTTCATGGCAAAAAAATCAAAGAATATATATATTTATATATATATGTAAATAAATATATATATATATATAAATATATATTTATATATATATATATATATATAAATATATATATATATATATATATATATATATATATATATATATAAATATATATATATATATATATATATATATATATATATATATATATATATATATATATATATATATATATATATATATATATATATATATATATATATATATATATATATATATATATATTTATATATATATATATACATATATATATATATATATATATATATATATATATATATACATATATATATATATATATATATATATATATATGTATATACATATATGTAAAAACTGATGAAAATAATAAAGCAAAGAAGAAGATTCTTTTTCCTTTTATTTTATTTTTACTCTTTTTATATATATCGCGTTATTGTTAAAAACTATCATAAATTATGAAACAATGGTTGATTTGTTATTATTTTTTCTTGGTAAACATCGTTTTTCATTTATTGCGTATATTAATTTATATATGTAATCCATAATATCTTAACTTATGTTACAATAAATTAAATCGTCATAATTTCCTCACATTTATGTTTTTTTATACTAACTACTAAAATAAAGCAAAATATTTCAGATACAATTCAACACGGAGAATGTTAATAATAATAAAATACACGAAATTGGCCACATGTACAGCCACATGCCGCCCAAATTGAAATATCCGAAGCATTTACGTCTTATTTGCGTATAACGCTCGCTTCATTTACTGATCTCTCGAGTTATTGTGAGAGAAGATAAAACCTGGAGAGATTGTTTGTCTTTTATAGCATCACGTAACATTCTTCCAACCCCCTTTCATCCCTCGCGCGGAGATATAAGATAAGGACCAGTGTAAATTACATTCCCAACATTTCAAAACGCAGATTGCGTCCCGTCTCTGCCGCCTCTGCCGTCTCGCCCGCCTAACCCCCCTTTGTCTTACCCGCCAAAATGCTAAAACAGATGGTTTTAAATATTACAGGCATTTAGGGTAATGACCGTGAAGTTATTTCAATTGCCACCATGACGATTTTCGGCTGTATTTTTTCATCTCCCGCCTTTTAATGTAACTATAATTTCATACAATTCTAAAGATTATAATTAGGTAGTTAAAAATCCACCAATTAGTTTTTTTAAACACATCATTTATATTATTTATTGGTTTGGCATTAACTTTTTGGAATGACATTTTGATTATTTATATAAAATATAATATTTTTATATTCACCTCTAGATGAAAACATCTGTAGTTTTCGAAACTAGTGGTGTGTAATAAAATAAAATTAATAAAATAAATTAAGTTGTATTATACAAGTGTTTAATTGTTTTAAAAATAATTAACATCTTTAATATAAAATTTTGAACTATAACTATGGCAATAATTAGAAGAACTGTAATGTTTTTTTTTTGACATCTCAAAATAGATGAAAAAGAATATGAAAGTCAGAGCACGTTCAGGGCCTACGACCGTCATAGGCTTGGTTAAGTGATCACTTTACACACGTGTAATATTCACCAATTCTACCAATGATTGACAACCACACACAACTTCTAGATATATTGATCAAACTCGTGACGCGGTACATGTGAGTTCACAACTGCCACCTATGTTGGTATAGGGAAAGTTTTTTATTTATCAAAGACTCTTTCTATTTGTATGCAATGTCCGACACTATTTATGAATATCCTTCAAAACAGCCCATCGGGTAAAAAATACAATATCTGACAGAAAATATTAAAATAAATTTAAGAAATTTGTAGAATTCAAAGTTAACTTTTAAACGCACTCTTTTTTGCGAATGTCATTCTAAATCTGTAAATGTATTTCATCTTTGTAAGAAATTATGTCTTTTTTTGAAGAACAAACAAGTAGTTACTAAAGGCGAACAGACAAAATTGATCAATTTCCAATACACAAAGAAGAGAAGTTATTTTTCCGACCAAGCGAATATGTATTTTTATGAGTTGTTTTTATGACTTTCTTATTTGATTTATTCTGATTTGATTTCCGAGAAAGGGTTACCTAATATAATGGTCACAGAAATTGAACAGATTTTTGGGGCGTAAAATCAAACAGCTTCGTAATGGGATATATTGCACAGGTAAAACATTATGTTGTTCAAAGCGAGGTTTGGGAATATGCCACAATTTCACTAAAATATAACTATTATCTTCTCTTTAGTTCGTACAGTCGTGTATAAGGCAACTATATACGCTGTGTCGTATTAATTTATCATCGATTTAAAATAGTTTACTTTTTAAAATGCGAGTTTTACTTTATATGTAACAAATAATATTTTTAAATGTTAATAAATTTATTTTAATGACCTGACTATGGAATCATTTTCCCTAACCGGTAGTTACGAATAAGTGTTATTACACAAAAAAAGTGTACTTTATAAAAGTGGTATTACACAAAGTAAACAATGGATCACATGGAGAGTGTTTAGTTACCATTCCACAAAGTTATCATTGCTTTTAATACACAAAATAAAAAAATATATTTTTATAAGACTTGGCACGATCATATCTTAAAATCTTGTAGTGTCAAAGGTCTGCGCAATCGGAGGGCATGTATTACTAGATGTATGGATGTGAAGGAAGCTAGGATTGTATGTCAGGACAGAAGAGTGTGGCGTTCTATCCTCTCTGCCTACCCCTGAAGAGAAACGGCGTGATGCAGTATTATTTTATGAACGTGGTGCCATATAAATTATCTAAAAATATTTTTTCAATTATTATTAGTAAAATAATAAAATAATCTTTTGGCTGTCTTCATTTCGGTGTGGTGACCAACTTAAAACGCCTCTTGTGTCATTAACGAATTATAATTGATTGTATGTGTGAGCAAAAACAACTACAAAAGCATAGATATGTATACTCGTATGCTAATATGGTAAAGCTAATAATCAATAATTGACATACCTTATAAGAGCCTAGGTTTTTGACCGAGCATGCCAACTTGACACTCCGGCCTGCAGGTACAGTTATGTTCTCTATGACATCTGTGAATTCTGGGTCTTCGATCACTGAAAAAAGAGAAAATAATATGTTTTTGAACTTGGCAAGGTAATTAACAAGCATTTGTAATATTGCCTCTACATATGATGCAATCTTAAAGCATTACGTGTAAAAATAAAACTTATGTATAAACATAAAAATGATTAATTTTCAGAGACAATAACCATACAAAGAATCTACAGATGAGGAGATTTAAGATTAAGATTTAAGACAAACGAACATTTATATATTAATGAAGGACAATATGGATGCATGAATGTGGAAGAGGCGAAGAATGTTTGCAAAGACAGAGTAGTGTGGCGTTCGATTCTCTCTGCCTACCCCTTAGGAGAAGCGACGTGATGGTTAGTTATTTAGGAAAATATGAATGTCGAAATATTTATTGAGTATTAATTAACATGATCATTCATAGGTAGGATGGTGAATGTTACACGTGTATAAAGCGATCAATTAAACTAACATGCCGTAAGCCCTATGAATACACACACTTACATATTATTTTTTTGTTAAGATATCAATTTACTCAACTGTTAAGTGAAAATACCCAGATTTGTTAACTAATATTAGGACACACTCAAAATATTGTATTTTTTTACAATTTAATTACATGGATTGATATCTTCAAAATATAGACTTTTTATTCTATTTTTTTTTGTTCGAAAAGTTAAAAAACAATTTTACCTAACATTTTGGGTAAAACTTATATCTAATATTGAACAAGGTTATTGCATTGAATTTTGCTTTTATTTACTTATTAATAATAATATGTGACGCGTTTCGTCTTATTAAGACATTATCAAACACTCTGAATATAATACCAAAAAATTTTAAGTGGAATTCTACCAACTGTCTTCAGTTACAATAAACATTTACCTAATATATTATTTTTATATTACGACGAAGAGGGATGAATTTGTGAGTTCAAAATCTTTAAATTGGTGTCAATATCTTTCACCCCATCAAAAATCTGTTTGGAATATTTTCCGGTGATGGAAACCCCTCGCCGGTAAAGGAATTTCTTCTCGCACGTTTCATATTATTTAACGCTTTAGCGGATATTAAAGAGTCATATATCACAAGGGCAGGTAAGGCGAGGTTCACACCTCGACCTGTCGTTGTGTTGATTTATCGTGCACTTTTTCTATTTCGAACCCGAGTCACGGAGAAAGTTCACTGTTATGACAAGATATTTATCAGGAATCACTTGGGGATTCATCATTATTACACAATGGATTCATTACATATATATAAATACATTTGATATTACAGGTTTCTTGACTTGAGATAAAACAACGTATATTGTTTTAAACGAAAAAAATGGAAGTCTGAGCATCCCGAGATTTATAACCAGTCATTTGGTTGGATTGATTGATAATTGTATAAATTATTTACATCTCATCAAAGATGAAGAAGAATATGGAAGTCTGGGCAAATGCCCGTAAATATTTACGGGCTGACGAATATACGTAAATAAATATTTATGGGATGACGAATATACGTAAATAAATATTTACGGGCTAACGAATATACGTAAATAAATATTTACGGGCTGTCGTCAGCCCCGTAAATGCCCAGACTTCTATATTCTTCTATATCTTTGATGAGATGTCAAAAACTAATATGAAAATAACTCCTGTAATTGGAGTGAATCCAGATTTTGTGAACAATCATTTGGACACATTCAAAATGTTGTAGATAATTGTATGCACTTGCGTAACGTTCAACATCTTTCCCCTTATTGAATATCCATATTGTCTCCTATTTTACATTTATTTTAACAGAAATATGATATTTACTCTTTACTCATTACCATGTATCATTTTCCTTTGGTAAACTTTCTGTATAAACTGTCTCTTTGACATCAAAAGTATTATATGTTTCAAGAGTTGATCTCAGGTAAATACAAGCATGTTCCCAGATTCTTTTTTCTTTTTAACTGAATATTTCATTAAAACGGTCAAAGTGTCCCCTGAAACCACACATTGCATTAACCGAGGCAATGCACTTCTAATTACGTTTTGCGAATTCCTAGTCCTGAAGCCGAACTGGGTAGAGCCAAAATGGGGTGAATAAATGAACGGGAGAGAGACACATCTAAAAATCAATACAGACAATATGCTGTTGCAATTAGCGACGTACTCGTACGTAGATACACAAAACATGAAAAACTTTAGCAGTGCTATTCACTAATGCAACACGGAGCTTGTTTGTGCCAACAGATTCACAGAATACCAATTACTTAAGCGGAGTTAAAAATAAAGTGAATAAATTTTGTTCGATGGAAAAAACTTATATTTTTTGTTGTACGAGAATGTAATAGGAATGCTTACTTTAAAAAAAAAGTAAAATGTGTAATTTGTTTTATGATCACTTTACGAAAACATCCTAAATGAAGTGGTTACGCAGTTAACTACCTTGGTGGTGGTCGTTGGTTCAATTGCAAAGGGGTAAAAACAAATTTCAATATGTGTTTGCCTTGGATGCGTACCTGAGGCGCAGGATTGATCACCTTGCCTTTATGTATACAAATTATCTGCATTTTTCTATTCACCATTGGGTGCGGACGAGGGTAAGATGAAGAAAATTTAAAAGCTTGTCAAAAGAATAGTAATAAGATGACGTGAGATTGAAATATGTATTTTCAATTTCAATTATAATTTTAAAACAAAATGTCGTTGTTAAAAAATGCCTACGTGGAGTAATAGTTAGCGTGATGACCTACCGTGCTGAATTTTATTAAATATACATTGTAACTGTATTCATTTATTAAAAAAAAAAAATTACCAAGCAAACTTGTGTGTCTTGCCAGTGAAGTTCTTTTAACACATATTTTTTTGAATTGTTTTTATCTATTCAAACCTAATAAACAAAAAAAAATACCTTTTTTTAAAACTTTAATACGATGTCCTGGGTTTGATTT